>NC_091353.1:16112769-16166134 GCF_038502225.1 Cherax quadricarinatus
AGGTCACTAATTGTTACAAAAAACGCGATTCTAAAAGCTTAGAGATCTCCAGTGAATACTAGAAAGGACTGCTCTTCTAGCATCCAGCCTGTTACTGGGTTTTCGTAACAATTAGTCAGTATCCTTGTCCAATTATCCATTAGTATTCAATAAGAATTAATAGTGCTTCAGGATTACAACTGGTAGGCTACTAACTAGAGAAATTAAAATTTAATAAATTTATTAAGTATAGTCTAGAGGTATATTATCAAATTAAATTAAATTAATAAATTCAAACAAAATAATAATCACTTCTCTCGTATACAGTATTATTGTGCTGAAAGCACATTATTATTTTTTATTATTATCACACTGGCCGATTCCCACCAAGGCAGGGTGGCCCGAAAAAGAAAAACTTTCACCATCATTCACTCCATCACTGTCTTGCCAGAAGGGTGCTTTACACTACAGTTTTTAAACTGCAACATTAACACCCCTCCTTCAGAGTGCAGGCACTGTACTTCCCATCTCCAGGACTCAAGTCCGGCCTGCCGGTTTCCCTGAATCCCTTCATAAATGTTACTTTGCTCACACTCCAACAGCACGTCAAGTATTAAAAACCATTTGTCTCCATTCACTCCTATCAAACACGCTCACGCACGCCTGCTGGAAGTCCAAGCCCCTCGCACACAAAACCTCCTTTACCCCCTCCCTCCAACCTTTCCTAGGCCGACCCCTACCCCGCCTTCCTTCCACTACAGACTGATACACTCTTGAAGTCATTCTGTTTCGCTCCATTCTCTCTACATGTCCGAACCACCTCAACAACCCTTCCTCAGCCCTCTGGACAACAGTTTTGGTAATCCCGCACCTCCTCCTAACTTCCAAACTACGAATTCTCTGCATTATATTCACACCACACATTGCCCTCAGACATGACATCTCCACTGCCTCCAGCCTTCTCCTCACTGCAACATTCATCACCCACGCTTCACACCCATATATGAGCATTGGTAAAACTATACTCTCATACATTCCCCTCTTTGCCTCCAAGGACAAAGTTCTTTGTCTCTACAGACTCCTAAGTGCACCACTCACTCTTTTCCCCTCATCAATTCTATGATTCACCTCATCTTTCATAGACCCATCCGCTGACACGTCCACTCCCAAATATCTGAATACATTCACCTCCTCCATACTCTCTCCCTCCAATCTGATATCCAATCTTTCATCACCTAATCTTTTTGTTATCCTCATAACCTTACTCTTTCCTGTATTCACCTTTAATTTTCTTCTTTTGCACACCCTACCAAATTCATCCACCAATCTCTGCAACTTCTCTTCAGAATCTCCCAAGAGCACAGTGTCATCAGCAAAGAGCAGCTGTGACAACTCCCACTTTGTGTGTGATTCTTTATCTTTTAACTCCACGCCTCTTGCCAAGACCCTCGCATTTACTTCTCTTACAACCCCATCTATAAATATATTAAACAACCACGGTGACATCACACATCCTTGTCTAAGGCCTACTTTTACTGGGAAAAAATTTCCCTCTTTCCTACATACTCTAACTTGAGCCTCACTATCCTCGTAAAAACTCTTCACTGCTTTCAGTAACCTACCTCCTACACCATACACTTGCAACATCTTGCACATTGCCCCCATATCCACTCTGTCATACGCCTTTTCCAAATCCATAAATGCCACAAAGACCTCTTTAGCCTTATCTAAATACTGTTCACTTATATGTTTCACTGTAAACACCTGGTCCACACACCCCCTACCTTTCCTAAAGCCTCCTTGTTCATCTGCTATCCTATTCTCCGTCTTACTCTTAATTCTTTCAATTATAACTCTACCATACACTTTACCAGGTATACTCAACAGACTTATCCCCCTATAATTTTTGCACTCTCTTTTATCCCCTTTGCCTTTATACAAAGGAACTATGCATGCTCTCTGCCAATCCCTAGGTACCTTACCCTCTTCCATACATTTATTAAATAATTGCACCAACCACTCCAAAACTATATCCCCACCTGCTTTTAACATTTCTATCTTTATCCCATCAATCCCGGCTGCCTTACCCCCTTTCATTTTACCTACTGCCTCACGAACTTCCCCCACACTCACAACTGGCTCTTCCTCACTCCAACAAGATATTATTCCTCCTTGCCCTATACACGAAATCACAGCTTCCCTATCTTCATCAACATTTAACAATTTCTCAAAATATTCCCTCCATCTTCCCAATACCTCTAACTCTCCATTTAATAACTCTCCTCTCCTATTTTTAGCTGACAAATCCATTTGTTCTCTAGGCTTTCTTAATTTGTTAATCTCACTCCAAAACTTTTTCTTATTTTCAACAAAATTTGTTGATAACATCTCACCCACTCTCTCATTTGCTCTCTTTTTACATTGCTTCACCACTCTCTTAACCTCTCTCTTTTTCTCCATATACTCTTCCCTCCTTGCATCACTTCTACTTTGTAAAAACTTCTCATATGCTAACTTTTTCTTCCTTACTACTCTCTTTACATCATCATTCCACCAATCGCTCCTCTTCCCTCTTGCACCCACTTTCCTGTAACCACAAACTTCTGCTGAACACTCTAACACTACATTTTTAAACCTACCCCATACCTCTTCGACCCCATTGCCTATGCTCTCATTAGCCCATCTATCCTCCAATAGCTGTTTATATTTTACCCTAACTGCCTCCTCTTTTAGTATATAAACCTTCACCTCTCTCTTCCCTGATGCTTCTATTCTCCTTGTATCCCATCTACCTTTTACTCTCAGTGTAGCTACAACTAAAAAGTGATCTGATATATCTGTGGGCCCTATATAAACATGTACATCCTGAAGTCTACTCAACACATAATCCAACAAACTACTGTCATTTCGCCCTACATCATATCTTGTATACTTATTTATCCTCTTTTTCTTAAAATATGTATTACCTATAACTAAACCCTTTTCTATACAAAGTTCAATCAAAGGGCTCCTATTATCATTTACACCTGGCACCCCAAACTTACCTACCACACCCTCTCTAAAAGTTTCTCCTACTTTAGCATTCAGGTCCCCTACCACAATTACTCTCTCACTTGGTTCAAAGGCTCCTATACATTCACTTAACATCTCCCAAAATCTCTCTCTCTCCTCTGCATTCCTCTCTTCTCCAGGTGCATACACGCTTATTATGACCCACTTTTCGCATCCAACCTTTACTTTAATCCACATAATTCTTGAATTTACACATTCATATTCTCTTTTCTCCTTCCATAACTGATCATTTAACATTACTGCTACCCCTTCCTTTGCTCTAACTCTCTCAGATACTCCAGATTTAATCCCATTTATTTCCCCCCACTGAAACTCTCCTACCCCCTTCAGCTTTGTTTCGCTTAGGGCCAGGACATCCAACTTCTTTTCATTCATAACATCAGCAATCATCTTGTTTCTTGTTTCCTGAAAGCACATATCACATTTATAATTCTTAAGTACCATCTGGTAAATTAACATTTAATAAGATATTACAAATATGTACAAGTAAGTTTGTGTGTATGTGTGTAAGTGCTCTAAGTAGTTCGCTATGTCTCATGACTCGACTAGACTTAAACAAGTGACTGACAAAGTCCCCTCATAAACTAAGTTCTTGACCGACTGGCGATCAGAACAGTCTGCTTGAACAATAAAAAGAATGCTAAGCCCAAAGCAATATAACAAGCAACTGTGACACAATCAGGAGCAAGGAGATAATATAACGACACTAAGTAGGGACCATCAGCAGATCCTCCACAAAAGTCACAAAACTCCCATACTACTGAATCTAAGTTCAGCATAAGAAAATCCCCGACTGTGACAGTACACAGATACCAGTACAAGTTAGGTCAGAAGCTACAGCTCAGGACCTGAGTTGCTCAGAGTGTCTAAGAGACACACAACCTCAGTACAACGTCGAAAATCACTAAGTCTAGACTATGTTTGGTGAACAGAGTCCCACAGAACCTACAACAATAATGAGACAAGAGACGATCTTCCAACAAGGGCCAATAAGGGAGATTTAGGCTCGTCTTGTCTAGAATACGTCCCCCCCTATCACATGATAGCTCCGTGGATGGTTGCTGCCCAGCAACAACGAGAAGCCGGCAGAGTAACGAGCCACAAGCGATAATTACAGTAGTTAGACAATCAAGACTTGAACTATGAGCACATAATATTTATATGAAAGTTGGTTACTTCATCAGCGTGTGTCAGCGTGTTAGCGTGCCTCGTTGTGCTCCGGGTTATCTCGTGTTTTCACGGTCGCTCTTACGTGCTAGAACTTTAATTTGTGTCATCAATCCTATACGATACATCCCTCTAGCGCCTGGAACCAATCTTGGGCGGAAAACATTATATACTGAGTCAAAAAAGGAGAATTAGTGTGCACTACCTAGCAGAGTTTACTGCCAGAGGGGAATCATAGGCCTGTGTCCCGTGTGGAAAAAAATAATAATAATTGAACTTTTCGTGTCAGAGGAAAGAAAGTCTCCCTGATATCATTGAGTATACATAGTGTATAGTGTATACTACAGTGGCTCCCTAGTATATTGATGATAAAGGTAAAGTGTCATTTGAAAACAGGTGAATTTGTAAATGAAGTGATAAGCCTATAGAGGCAGGTGCCAGAAGTCGCCAGAAACTTACCACAGGTCAGCTGTTTTTAATAATCTTCCTGGCTTGCTAGTGTACTCGCATATAATCTAGTGATACCAGTGAATAGCAGAATACAGTGTTGTAGTAGCAACTAACCAGTATTATAATGGTACTTAGTGGAGTGGAGTGACTTTCATTAGTTTCTTTTTCTTGAAATACGAGACGTTACTGTGAATTTCATATAACCTGTAGTTACCAGCGGTCGCAATATACACAACGAGAAGCAATTATTACAACAGAAAAAGCGTCCTTCCTCCAAAATTTGCACCAGTCAACTATAGTGATAATATAGCATTTATTGTGGTGGAGACGGAAAAAAAAAAATAGAAAAGCCAGATACAGCGATTGATAAACAAGGAGGTCGACCGTTCGTCATTGTAGGAGCTGCCAGATATCACCGGCTCTTCAACACGCAAGTTATACTTTTATATCAGTCAAATCACATATTACTCGGGTAGATAATTTCCAGTAGATCCTTCATGTGTTAGCTCAAATCACCGACCAGTATGTTTTAAATAAGTGACCCACTGATCAGAGCAGATCGACTGGTCCGAACCCTTGACTGGTCCGAACCCTTGACTGGTCCGAACCCGGGACTGGTTTCAAACAGTTTCGTTGGACAATAAAGCAGACTGTAAACGGATGGGGTTGTAGGCGCCCTTATAAACACAAACATTAAAAATCAGGAACGTGACGGTAAGCTGTCCAATATACAAAAAGAGTTAGAAACAGAAATACAAATAGCTAGAGCTTCATTTAAGGTTATTAATATAATATTCAAGAGGTTGCTAGTAGAATTGCAGTAAATCAACCATTCAAATCATTATGAAGCTGTGTGTAGTCTGTGGTCAGTCAAACAAACGGGCTTCCACATGGATAAATTGTCATTTTTGTGGAAATTGGTGTCACGCCCCTTGTGCAGATATCCCAGAACTAGCTACAAGCAGTATTAAAACAGAGAAGTGTTTTTGGGTATGCCCAAATGAGGAAAATCTGTGGACTAAAATCACAAGGGTATTAAAAGAGGACAACATCAAAGCTGCTTTCATAGAAAACCTGGAAGCTTTCTACAACAGATGGGAACATAAAAAGTCTGGGCTGAATGGTACTGCCCTTGATACTGGCCATGTAGTCACAAACTGTAAGGCTGGAGGTGATGTCCTGGTAGTCAGTAAATGTGGGGCTGATAGTGCTGTCCTGGGAGACAGTAATGGTGAAGCTGGAGGTGCTGTCCTGGGAGACAGAAATGGTGAAGCTGGAGATACTGTCCTGGGAGACAGTAATGGTGAAGCTGGAGATTTTGTCCAGGTAGTCGGGAATTATACGCAGGAAGGAATACATATAAATGACCTCATAGGGGACAGGAGCCATAGTAGGGAAACAAGTGTAGTCAAAGATAAGATAAAACCAATATTGCAAACTAGAAATACCGCAGGAAATAGCAAACAAGAGGACTCCAATAGCAATAGTGAGGATAAATTACCAAAAACAACTGGTGGGAGCTCCATTGTTAGTGCTAGGGAGGATAGAAGTAAGACAGGGAAACATGCACCAACAGGGAATACAGTCACAGAAACCCAAGGCAAGCGGAAACCAAGCCTGTGCACATACTATGCACTTGGTATCTGCTGGCATGGGAAATCTGGAAAAACAGATGGGACATGCAACTATGACCACCCTAGAAAATGCCATGCCCATATGACAACAGGAAAATGCAAACTCCCTTTCTGTAAGCTTTTTCACCCTGAAATGTGTACCTCTTCAGTACAGGAAAGACTGTGCTATAACTTAAATTGCCAGGCATACCATCTAAAGGGGACAAAAAGATACAAAACATCCAGGCCATGGGAAAACCTGGGTAGCCACAGCCACTCAAGAGGGAGAGGTTTTTTAGTGCCAGGAAGGAAAAAAAACTGGCAGGAAATGGCAGAAATCGTACACCAAATCCAGTGATTCCTGGAGTGGAACCACAGTCGATGGCCTCCACTCCAAACCAACAGATACAGATACTAATGCCGGAAAAAAAATCCCCCCCCAGTACCAACAATACCACCAGTCCGATAACATTCTTCTTTGCAAATATACAGGGTCTAAAGCCAGCAACAAACAACAAAATACCTTTCATCCGTGGACTGCTTGCAGAGGCAAAGGCAATGTTCGCGGCTTTCACTGAGACCCACATAAAGGATCACTTGGACAACGAAATATGGATCCCAGGTTACAACCTATACAGATGTGACAGAGTGAACAGGCAAAAGGGGGGGGTTGGCCTGTACATTGTAGAGTCACTTGTTTGCACAGAACTGCTTAATGCCTCAAATGACGTAGTGGAAGTTTTAGCAGTAAAGGTCGAGAACCAAAACCTAGTCATTGTGGTAGTCTACAAGCCTCCGGATGCAACATCCCAGCAATTCCAGGAACAGCTGTTAAAAATTGACCACTGTCTGGAAAATCTTCCAGCTCCTGCACCCAACATCTTGCTCCTGGGGGATTTCAACTTAAGGCACCTAAAATGGAGGAATATAGCAAATAATATTGTTGCAGTAATAACACCAGGAGGCAGCTCTGATGAAAACTCACACTCACACGAGCTTTTAAATCTCTGCACAAAATTCAATTTAAACCAGCAAATAATAGAGCCTACTAGACTGGAGAATACACTAGACCTCATCTTCACTAACAATGATGATCTGATAAGAAATGTCACCATATCAAAAACAATATACTCAGATCACAACATAATTGAGGTTCAGACATGTATGCGTGGAGCCCCAGACCGACAAAATGAGACTAGTCACGAGGGAGCATTCACCAAATTCAACTTCAATAACAAAAACATAAAGTGGGACCAAGTAAACCAAGTCCTAACCGATATAAGCTGGGAAGATATACTAAGCAACACAGACCCAAACTTATGCCTAGAACAGATTAACTCGGTGGCACTCGATGTATGCACAAGGCTTATTCCTCTAAGAAAAAGGAGGAGTAGATGTAAAATAGAAAGAGACAGGCGCTCCCTTTACAGGCGACGGAAAAGAATAACAGAGCGGCTAAAAGAGGTCAATATATCTGAAATGCGCAGGGAGACACTGGTCAGAGAAATAGCAAGCATCGAACTTAAGCTAAAAGAATCCTTTAGGAGTCAGGAATCGCGGGAAGAACTAAAAGCCATAAATGAAATCGAAAGAAACCCAAAGTATTTCTTCTCCTATGCCAAATCAAAATCGAGAACAACGTCCAGTATTGGGCCCCTACTTAAACAAGATGGGTCCTACACAGATGACAGCAAGGAAATGAGTGAGCTACTCAAGTCCCAATATGACTCAGTTTTTAGCAAGCCGCTAACCAGACTGAGAGTCGAAGATCAAAATGAATTTTTTATGAGAGAGCCACAAAATTTGATTAACACAAGCCTATCCGATGTTATCCTGACGCCAAATGACTTCGAACAGGCGATAAATGACATGCCCATGCACTCTGCCCCAGGGCCAGACTCATGGAACTCTGTGTTCATCAAGAACTGCAAGAAGCCCCTATCACGAGCCTTTTCCATCCTATGGAGAGGGAGCATGGACACGGGGGTCGTCCCTCAGTTACTAAAAACAACAGACATAGCCCCACTCCACAAAGGGGGCAGTAAAGCAACAGCAAAGAACTACAGACCAATAGCACTAACATCCCATATCATAAAAATCTTTGAAAGGGTCCTAAGAAGCAAGATCACCACCCATCAAGAAACCCATCAGTTACACAACCCAGGGCAACATGGGTTTAGAACAGGTCGCTCCTGTCTGTCTCAACTACTGGATCACTACGACAAGGTCCTAAATGCACTAGAAGACAAAAAGAATGCAGATGTAATATATACAGACTTTGCAAAAGCCTTCGACAAGTGTGACCATGGCGTAATAGCGCACAAAATGCGCGCTAAAGGAATAACAGGAAAAGTCGGTCGATGGATCTATAATTTCCTCACTAACAGAACACAGAGAGTAGTCGTCAACAGAGTAAAGTCCGAGGCAGCTACGGTGAAAAGCTCTGTTCCACAAGGCACAGTACTAGCTCCCATCTTGTTCCTCATCCTCATATCCGACATAGACAAGGATGTCAGCCACAGCACCGTGTCTTCCTTTGCAGATGACACCCGAATCTGCATGACAGTGTCTTCCATTGCAGACACTGCAAGGCTCCAGGCGGACATCAACCAAATCTTTCAGTGGGCTGCAGAAAACAATATGAAGTTCAACGATGAGAAATTTCAATTACTCAGATATGGTAAACATGAGGAAATTAAATCTTCATCAGAGTACAAAACAAATTCTGGCCAGAAAATAGAGCGAAACACCAACGTCAAAGACCTGGGAGTGATTATGTCGGAGGATCTCACCTTCAAGGACCATAACATTGTATCAATCGCATCTGCTAGAAAAATGACAGGATGGATAATGAGAACCTTCAAAACTAGGGAGGCCAAGCCCATGATGACACTCTTCAGGTCACTTGTTCTATCTAGGCTGGAATATTGCTGCACTCTAACAGCACCTTTCAAGGCAGGTGAAATTGCCGACCTAGAAAATGTACAGAGAACTTTCACGGCGCGCATAACGGAGATAAAACACCTCAATTACTGGGAGCGCTTGAGGTTTCTAAACCTGTATTCCCTGGAACGCAGGAGGGAGAGATACATGATTATATACACCTGGAAAATCCTAGAGGGACTAGTACCGAACTTGCACACGAAAATCACTCACTACGAAAGCAAAAGACTTGGCAGACGATGCACCATCCCCCCAATGAAAAGCAGGGGTGTCACTAGCACGTTAAGAGACCATACAATAAGTGTCAGGGGCCCGAGACTGTTCAACTGCCTCCCAGCACACATAAGGGGGATTACCAACAGACCCCTGGCAGTCTTCAAGCTGGCACTGGACAAGCACCTAAAGTCAGTTTCTGATCAGCCGGGCTGTGGCTCGTACGTTGGTTTGCGTGCAGCCAGCAGCAACAGCCTGGTTGATCAGGCGCTGATCCACCAGGAGGCCTGGTCACAGACCGGGCCGCGGGGGCGTTGACCCCCGAAACTCTCTCCAGGTAAACTCCAGGTAATACCTAACAACATAATTAAGTCAAATAATAATATAAAGCAATATATTTACGATTTAGCTATTATCGCAAATATAAGCAATATAAAATTATATGAAAAGATAATATACATTATATACATATACATCATATACATTGTAACCCATTCAAGGGTTGCAACACTAATATTGATTGAATATTGCAGGAATTAAGGCTCCCAGTTGCATGTGGTTCTGAGGGGAAGTCCAGGGAGACTAAAGCTTAGGGAGGTTGAAGACCGGAATATATTCTCCAACACCAAGTAAGTTAGCCCTTTATTCGTGCATGCAGGCGAGATTTTCTTGCAACATCAGTCATTTATGGAAATCTGTCCTATAAGCCACTTGTGAGGCTGAGGTACCGACCTCAGAGCTCGGTGTCAAAAGAGCTTGCTAGAGTAAGCAACTTACATGGAGGTAGTCCAGACAAATTTCCACAGTGGTCCTTCTACCCGTGATGTGGAATAGCTAACATAGCTAGGCCACAGTTAGGAACCAGTTTAACAGTTAGGTTAACACACCTAGGCCCAGAGAGTTACAGAGAGGCTAGGCCAACCTGACTATACACAGAAGTTGTTATTTACAGTAATTTACAGGCAGGCCAGGTAGTCTAGTTAAGCTTGTGAATTTAGTTATTTACAGTGATTACAAGTAAACCAGAGTAGGAGACTTGTGTGTTAATTACTTACAGTGGATTTGCAAGGTAGCCACAGTTAGGCTAGGCTTATGCAATATTTACAACAGTTATAGTAGCTAGGACAGATTTAACCTAGTTATTATTTACAGGGAGTTCTAAAGACAGGTTTAGGCTATAGCACATTAGTTAGGTTAGGATTTACCTTATCCAACCATCCACGCTAGACTGAGTAAGCTGGGCACAGTTAGGTCAAGCTGTTTACACATGTTATTTATTTACTGTTTCACAGGTTGAATTGTTGAATTTATTTGTGCTAACTAAGTGATTTTTTATTTGTAAAACTGCATTTTTGTGTGATTTTCATTGTTTTTGACTCATATTAATGTGGGATTTGTGATTTACACCAGAGACTAGGTTAAGTCCTGTAATTATTTGCTGACGTTGTACAGGAAATTGCTAGGTTAAGCTTTCACACTGATACATTTCAATTGGGATTTGAGAGCTAACAGCGTACATTTTGATTCAGAGTAGAGTCAGTATAATAAAGGGAGTCATTAAACTTGTTGAGGAGCCTTGAGACTCGTTCATTCTTGCCTAACACCGTGCCATGCCGTAGGGTGGGCTGAGTAAAGTACAATTAGTGTTACACTCCTAATTAAACCTCGACAATGGCAGATGAGAATCCAACAGAGTCTGGTTCAGTGTTAGCAAAATTAAAACGATCAGTGGCTGCATACAAAGGGCATCTGAACAGAACGCACAACAGGTGTAAGGCTACTAGTCAACGCGGTAAAGTAGACTGCGATGATTTGCAAGACTACTTGAAGTGTTTGAGAGAAAAATGGGAAGCCTACGAACGAGCATTCTCAGCATATGAACTACAGGCTATTAAGGCTGGTGAATCCTAGGATAGTCTTCGGCAAGCTCAGGACGAAGTCACTAAGGATGATGTAGATTGTCACCAGGAGATGAATATGTACAAAGATCAGTTAAGCACATTAAAGACTAGTAAGCCAAGTGAGGTGTCGAACACGGCAGGTACCATGAGCAGCCACACACCTGTTAATATGATGCCAAGATTGCCCCAGTTGAATTTACCAACGTTTGACGGAACCCCAACAGAGTACATTGCTTTCTGGGATCAGTTTAAAGCCCAGATAGATGACAGAAACGATTTGGCAGATGCTGTCAGATTGCAGTATTTGCGATCACAGCTCAAAGGTAAAGCCCTAGACTTGGTCTGGCACTACCAGATTACTGACACTAATTACCAACATGCCAAAGACCAGTTAAAGGACATGTTTGGCAACACTGAAGAGATAAAGGTGGCCATACTTTATCGGTTGTTGGATCTAGAAGCTTGCCGACATGACCGTCAAAGCCAAGAGAAGTTCCGCATTGAAATTATGAGCTTGACAAATAGTTTCAGAGATTTACATGATGACGATTCAGAATGGGTCATTAGTCAGGTGATTCAGAGGAAACTGGCTAGCACTGCAGTACACGAGTTGCATTTGAAATATCAGACAAACGGGTTCATGATACAACAACTTGTTGAGGGGTTGGGAGACCTCGTTTCTCATTTGAGTATAGGTGAGAGAGAAGAGTCACCACCATCACCTCATAAAAACACAGACGGTTACTCAAAGATCTCGAGAGATCAGTCTAAAGCACATACGACTAACATTGGAGTGTACTATGGTAAAGAAGTGTCTAAGGCAAGAACCTCTAAGCAGAACCTCAGAGACACTCATGCCAGAATATGCGTGTTCTACGAAGGTGAACACACTAGCACGAGTTGCTCTGAGTATACAACACTGAGCAGTAGGCAACAGAGACTAAAGGAGTTGAGACTCTGCTTCAAATGTTGTGGGGAACACTTTGCCAGAGACTCTGACACCCAGCTCAGTGAGTGTCGAGTCTGTTGCAGAGGTAAGCACCTTCGCCAACCCAGGTGTGTGTGTGTGTTTTGGGTGAGTGTAAGGGCCACCCAACCCAGCCATTCTATCCGTGACCTGTTGGGATGGTTGTACGACATATCTGCCCTGTGGAACCTTTTAGGACCGAATAATTTTCCACATCCTCCTGCCGGCGAAGGTAGGTGATAAGTCTACATCAAGTTCACCTTCCGCAAGCCCCCACAGTGGACCCTGGACACGAGTGCCGTCCAGCCACTCTCATCGAGCAGACTCCGGTCTAACAAGTGCCGTGAACATAAGGGCGGCGCCCCACGTGTCTACACATACTAGGCCCTGGAGAAATCTGGTGGAGGCACCTCGAAGTACTGTAGATGTCCTTCTCCATCAGGCCCATTCAGTAAGACAAGACCTCCCTTTTCTTCTCAGTTTTCTGGCCAGTTTCTGGGGGGAATTTGTGAGTGAGTTGAACTGTGGGTCTTTGTGCAGCTGGACGGCCAAATGATTGGTACGTGCCGACGACTCTTCGTGGTTAGGCTTTAGAAGCTGGTGTCACTTTCTGCATAGTTATACTAGGGGATACTCACCCCCTTGGAAACAGAAATTTCTGAGGTGCAGGCAGGTCACTAATATCGACTGAATACTGCAGGAATTAAGTCTCCCGGTTGCACGTGGTTCTGAGGGAAAGTCCAGAGGGGCTAAAGCTTAGGGAGGTTGAAGACTGGAATATATTCTCCAACACCAAGTAAGTTAGCCCTTTATTCGTGCATGCAGTCAAGATTTTCTTGCAACATCAGTCATTTATGGAAATCTGTCCTATAAGCCACTTGTGAGGCTGAGGTACCGACCTCAGAGCTCGGTGTCAACAGAGCTTGCTAGGGTAAGTAACTCACATGGAGGCAGTCCAGACAAATTTCCACAGAGAACCTTCACGGCATGCATAACGAAGATAAAACACCTCAATTACTGGGAGCGCTTAAAGTTCCTGAACCTGTACTCCCTGGAATGCAGGTGGGAGAGATACATGATTATATTCACCTGGAAAATCCTAGAGGGACTAGTACCAAACTTGCACACGAAAATCACTCTCTCTGAAAGCAAAAGACTCGGCAGACAATGCAACATCCCCCCATTGGAAAGCAGGGGTGTCATTAGCACGCTAAGAGACAACACAATAACTGTCAGGGGCCCAAGATTGTTCAACTGCCTCCCAGCATACATAAGGGGGATTACCAATAGACCCCTGGCTGTCCTCAAGCAGGCACTAGACAGGCACCTAAAGTTGGTACCTGACCAGCTGGGTTGTGGCTCGTACATTGGATTGCATGCAGCCAGCAGTAACAGCCTGGTTGATCAGGCCCTGTTCCACCACAAGGCCTGGTCACAGACCGGGTCACGGGGGCGTTGACCCCCGGAACTCTCTCCAGGTAAACTGATACTACTGTGGAAAATTAAATTTACCTGGATGTATCTCATTAGATACATACCAGTTAATGGTAACAAAGATAATTATTATTTATCAAAGTTACAGAGACAAGTAAGAATTTTAGGACACCTAGGTCGCAAAAAATGTCCCCCTTTGATACCTACGACTGTCATATCCACAAGTCACTCTTGACCTATATTAATTTCAAATGAAATATACATTACCAAGAATTATGGTAAACATTACTATAAATTTGTAGACTGTATGTTAAAATTAATAAATGATTACATATACACATTTATATAACAGAAGGAGAATTTATCTTAATACCACTCACCAATTAGTCTGCAGATTACTGTGTGTCATGTACAGAACCCCCCCTGTCAAAATTTATGAAGAAATACTGGCCAGAATTCTAAACATAACATAGACGTGACTTAGCTGGGGTAATATCGCCTGATTTCTCACGTTATGCAGGTCTGCTATTCCAACAATTTCAGCTCCTATTTGAGAGGTTTTAAGCCCAATATAACCCCTAGAGCGACGAAAATTATACACATTACACTAACGTGCTTGTATCACATTCAAAAAACAATGGTGTCTCTCCCCAGCAACGCTCGCCCATCGCTGGTTCTTTATTTACAAATTAATTTTTATTACCTACAATATAGGCCATCAATTTACATATAGAACACACTGTATTTTTGGAGAATATACAGTATTTTGCACAACTACATTGGTAACATAAGTTTGTGTTATCAGTGTTAGAAAGTTTTACTTTTGCACAGAGGTCCAGTGTGCCATCTAAATCACACTATGACCGGGATCTCTTCAATCCCAGGCCTGTGCTAACTTTCACAAAGAACTTATATAGAGGTACCTACAAAATATATGTTTAGGAACCTTAAATAATTAAGATAGCTATATAATTGGGGCTTCCACGCCAGCTAATAATGGTGATAGTGTTATATTGTGCTGGTGCAATAGTGATAAGTGTGAAATCCATACAAGTTTAACACTTGGGAATATAATAATTAAGAATCTCTTCAAAAGTGTCTCATTATTTAACCAGTGCATTACCAAGGCAAGGTGTCCCAGAAGAAAGAAACACATTAACTTTCATTCATTCAATTGTTCTCTTACCAGTAGTGAGCTAACATCACAATCGGATTACTCTCCAACTCCACCCCTCGTTCAGGGTGCTGGCACTGCCCTTCCAACCTCCAGGACTCAAGTCCTTGTATATTATTATTATTAAGGGGAAATGGTAAATCAGTAGGGAGATCACAGTGTCTGAGAAATAAGAGGTACAGGTTAGCATCATCGGGACCTGTAGAGTGCCAGATTAGTGATTTTGCCCTATTACAGAGTGGTTAGGTTAGAATACACTTAACCCAACGGTGATATTTATGCATCGGCGATTTCACCCACTTTATGCCCTATTTTGTACCCATTCCATTGTTCCAGTCTACCAAACTCGTAGCTATTTCGCTAGTATTCCTTCTATTCTATTCTATTTTAACTACCCAATAAAGTGGTCAGAAATCGGTAATTTGGTCAATATCACACAAATTTCATAAGATGCCAATTTCAAAATAGGGTCCAGAATAAACAGTGCAGACATTCTTGGCACTAAAATAACATTTTCTCTGTAACTTGCTCAGCCATCAAAACTTTGAGGCCCAGTCCCTGGACCCATTATGTACCTCTGTAATCTTTTGACTACCGCCCACAGGATGGGTATGGGGTGCATAATAAACATATTAAACTAACTCACTCCATTAGTCACGTCTCCAGTCCCTCTTGTATTACTCTTGCTTTCCATTTTGAATTTTTTTCACACAAAAAAATAGAAGATTTGTTAGGTAAGACACATATGCAACAGTTAGGTATCTTTATTTTGAAACGTTTCGCCTACACAGTAGGCTTCTTCAGTCAAGTAAAGAAAAGTTGATAGAAGCAGAAGATACTTGAAGACGATGTAATCAGTCCATCACCCTTAAAGTTTTGAGGTGGTCAGTCCCTCAGTCTGGAGAAGAGCATTGTTCCATAGAATGAAACAATATGGAGATGAAGTGACAGGATGGAGCTTTTATAGCGCCAAGAGGTGAGACGTAGGCCACTAGGAGAGGTAAGAACTCAGATGCTGAGAGGTCAGGTCCCTCTCAAACCCAGCCCCTCTCACTAGTGGAAGTTGTTGAAGTTGATTGCAGGTCTGTACCAAGATACCCTTGTGTTGCAGTGTCTGACACATAGAAGATTTACTGTTATGCAGACTACTGCATTGTTGTAATAATTGTATAAATAATGTCAGCCCATTTGTGACTGCGTATTAGACCGGCCAATTGGACATGTATTGGACAGTGAAGTCATTTGTTTACTCTTGAACATTAGCAAATATCCAACATTTCGGCTATGTTGAGCTCAATTTCAAGGTACTTTTCGTCATGAAACCAATCAAAATCATATCTGTTTCTGTAATATATCTTCCATTCTATCAAATGAGACCAAAAAACGAGAATACAACCAAATAAAGACATACGAAAATACACCTCAAAGTCGCTGTTTTACACCACCTGGAGTTTACCTGGAGAGGGTTTGAGGGGTCAACACCCCTGCGGCTCGGTCTGAGATCAGGCTTCATGGTGGAGCAGGGTCTGATCAACCAGGCTGTTACTGCTGGCCGCAAGCAAGCTGACGTACGAACCACAGCCCAGTTGGTCAGGTACTGACTTTAGGTGCCTGTCCAGTGTCTTCTTAAAGACAGTCAGGGGTCTGTTGGTAATCCCCCTTATGTATGCCGGGAGGCAGTTGAACAGTCTTGAGCCCCGGACACTTATTGTGTTGTCTCAATGTACTCGTGGCGCCCCTGCTTGTCATCAGGGGAATGTTGCATCTGCCGAGTCTTGCTTTCATAGGGAGTGATTTTCAGGTTTGGTACCAGTCCCTACAGGACCTTCCAAGTGTATATTATCATGTATCTCTCTTGCCTGCATTCCAGGGAATACAGATCAAGGACCTTCCACCATTCCCAGTAATTTAGGTACCTTATCATACTTGTGTGTGCTGTGAAAGTTGTTTGTACACTCTTCAGGTCTGCAATGTCGCCAGCCTTGAAGGGGGCCGTTAGAATACAGCAGTATTCCAACCTAGAGAGCACAAACGATTTGAAGAGAATCATGGGTTTGGCATCCCTAGTTTTGAAGGTTCTCATTATCCATTCTATCATTTTCCTAGCGGATGAGGTAGATACATTGTTATGGTCTTTGAAGGCAAGATCCTCTGACATTATCACTCCCAGGTCCTTCACATTACTTTTTTGCTCTATTATATGGTTAGAATTTGTCGTATACCCTGATACATTTTTAATTTCCTCAAGTTTCCCATATCTGTTATTTTTATTTTTATCATTTTTTTATTATTCTTTTGCTACCTTAACTTGTGTATTTTATCTTGTCAATTTAAATCTAGTTATACTCTAATTCTTGTAAACAACTTATATAACACCTTAGTGCAATTACAATTGAGAGTTGTGCCTTTTTTATATTATTAGATTAAACTCAGTTGTACTATAGCTCATTCTAGCTCAATACATAGTCAGTACTAAATTCATTATATTAGACAATAGTGCAATTACTAGTGAGAGTCTATTGCTATTTTTAATTTGTATTTTTATATTATTAGATTAAACCTAGTTGTACTATAGCTCATTCTAGCTCAATACATAGACTATACCAAAGTCATTATATTAGACCTTAGTGCAATTACAAGTGAGAATCTTGTGCTATTTTTAATTTGTATTTTTATATTATTAGTTTATACCTAGTTGTACTTTAGCTCATTCCAGCACAACACATAGACAACATCAACTTCATTATGTGTATTAGTGACTATACTCTATATGACCAAAATACTCTAGTTATATACTTGTCCAAACTTCCCACCACTACAGATATCAGTACTAGAACTCAACAAACAACTCAGGATATAAATAATCATAATTTAAACCTAGAAGATGATTGATCACATTGACCCTGATCTAAACCTCCATAATCTGACACCCAATCAAAACCTATTGGAAAGTAACTGCCTTTATAACACAGCATCACAAGCCAGCACTATCCTAAACAATTCTAAAAGTCTATCAGTACTTAACTACAACATCAGGTCCTTAAGCAAACACTATGATGACCTCCTGGCACTCCTTGAATCACTAAAGACACCCTTATCCTGCATTATTCTTACTGAGACCTGGCTTAAGCAGGACACAATAGATATCTACCCTCTACCAGGATACACAGCAATTCACAACTGCAGACCATACCAAGTTGGAGGTGGTATTGCAATCTATTACTCTAACCAATTATCTTGTATTAGCACCACTTGCTTTAGTGATGAATATGGGGAATACATTTTTGCTAATTTTACTGTAAAAAACCTTAAGACACCTATAACAATCGGTGCCATTTACCGGATACCCCACACAAACATCCCAAATTTCAGTGAGAAATTAAAGGCACTAATAACAAACAGACAAATGAATAAGCACCACCTTCTCTTAGCTGGAGACTTCAACATCAACCTTGGCCTACTAGATGATCAGCCAAGGACTTTCCCAATGCCACAGTGGATTCCTCAACTGGCATAGGATTCCCAGGGTTAGCCTCAAATCCTTCAAAATCCCTTTGGTCTACACATTCTGGCCACAGTTTCTTCCAAGCAGAATTCAAGGCCCTCTTAGTCACTCCCTCCCAAGCCTTACCTATAAGGTTTACACAATTGAGGATATTAAAATGATCTCTCCAAAACTCTCTTAAGAGTCAATTGAGTTTCTGAGGTCACTACAAAGCACCTTTCAAACAGAGCTTTTGTGTACAGTTTTTTGAAATTTGCAATAACCTGCTGGTCCATGGGCTGCAGGAGAGGAGTGGTATTAGGAGGCAAAAACTTCACCTTAATGAAGCTCATGTCCCCACAACGTCGCTCTGCTACGTCTGTAGGATGACCAGGGGCATTGTCTAACACCAGGAGGCACTTAAGGTCTAATTTCTTTTCAGTTAGGTAATTTTTCACATTGGGGGCAAATGCTTGGTGTAACCAGTCATAGAAAAAGTCCCTAGTGACCAATGCCTTACTGTTTGCCCTCCACAGCACACACAAATTAGCCTTGAGGATATTCTTTTGCCTGAACGCTCTGGGAGTTTCAGAGTGATACACTAATAAAGGCTTCACTTTGCAATCACCACTAGCATTGGAACACATGAGAAGAGTAAGCCAGTCTTTCATAGGCTTATGTCATGGGAGTGCCTTTTCCTCCTGAGTAATGTAGGTCCTGCTTGGCATTTTCTTCCAGAACAGGCCTGTTTCAGGCCAGGAACTAGGACTCGACCCCTGCAACCACAAATAGGTGAGTACAAATAGGTGAGTACTTGTTCAGGTTTCAGTCCTTCACTGTCTATGTACTCCTTGAATTCCTGCACATATTTTTCAGCTGCTTTGTGGTCCGAATTGGCAGCCTCACCATGCCTTATCACACTATGTATGCCACTATGCTTCTTAAATCTCTCAAACCAACCTTTGCTGGCCTTAAATTCACTCACATCATCACTAGTTGCAACTTCCTAGCCTTTTCACTTATGATCACTTGAGAGATGCTATCTCCTGCTATCTGTTTTTCATTTATCCACACCAATAAGAGTCTCTCAACATCTTCTATCACTTGTGATCTCTGTTTCAAAAGCACAGTTGAACCTTTGGCAAGAACAGCTTCCTTGATTGCCGTTTTCTTGGACACAATAGTAGCGATGGTTGATTGGGGTTTACTATACAACCTGGCCAGCTCGGAGACACGCACTCCACTTTCATATTTTCATCTCTATAGTAATTCTCACCCTTATTCCTGTAGGGTTGGCACTAGAAGCTTTCTTGGGGCCCATGGTCACTTATTTTGCAGATAAAATCACCAAAAACACTGTAATAATACGAAATGTTCCGATTGTATGCTTGGATGTTACCGCGGAGGCTGGCTGGTAAACAATGCCACCGGCGTAACATGTGAGGCTGGCTCAGGCCGCACATTAGACACGTCTCGGACGAATAGCATTGAGCGGGTTTTTTAGCGGTATGCGAGGCAAAATCTTAGTGATAAAATGTATCGGTATGCGGATTTAACGTTATGTGATGCCAACGGTATGCGGGGGTCCACTGTATATTCATTTATAACGGCACAAAACATACTCAACCCCTGCCAATTTGGATTCAGGAAAAATAAAAGCACTAATGATGCTTTACACAGTATTGGAAAATAAGGAATATCCACTAGGAATTTTTATTGACCTAAGAAAAGCTTTTGACACAGTAGACCACGGCATCCTACTCCACAAACTTGACCATTACGATATAAGAGGCCATGCGCTTGCATATTTCAAATCTTACCTTACTAATAGGTATCAGTATGTCATCATTAAAGACACAGCATCAACAACACGGCCACTTGATACTGGGGTTCCGCAGGGAAGTGTCCTGGTCCCCTGCTCTTCCTCATATACATCAATAATCTTCCAAACGTATCCCAACACCTGAACCCCATTCTCTTTGCTGACGACACGACTTATGTCATCTCTCACCCTAATCTTGCCACCCTCAACACCATTGTTAACGAGGAGCTGATCAAAATATCGACTTGGATGACAGCCACTAAACTTACGCTTAACACTGACAAATCCTACTATATTTTGTTTGGCAGCAGAGCAGGGGTTGCGCAAATTAGCATTAAGATCGACAACACTCTGCCAGACATAATGAGGGCAAATTCCTAGGCCTATACCTGGACAACAACCTGAATTTCAGCACCCATATCCAACACATAACCAAAAAAGTATCCGAAACGGTTAGGATCCTCTCCAAGATACGATACTACGTGCCACAAAATGCCCTTCTCACACTATACCACTCATTTATCCATACCTCACCTATGCTATTTGTGCTTGGGGATCAACTGCAGCAACACACCTAAAGCCAGTAATAACCCAACAAAAAGCCGCAGTAAGAATAATCACTAAATCCCATCCCTGGCAACACACCTCCCCACTCTTCATAGATCTAAACTTACTCCCTGTTCAGTACATCCACACTTACTACTGTGCAATCTACATCTACAGGATCTTAAATTCCAATATTAACCTTGACCTAAAATGCTTTCTTGATAGTTGTGACAGAACCCACAGGCATAACACCAGACACAAACATCTCTATGACATTCCCTGTGTCTGACTAAACCTTTACAAAAGTTCAATGTATGTCAAAGGCCCTAAAATCTGGAACACCCTACCTGAAAACTCTAGAACTGCAGACACATTCATCACCTTCAAAACTACCATTAGAAAACATCTTATCTCCCAGATACACCCTGTCAACTAACTACACGAATACCACCTGGTGGTTCACACTTACACTCACTCACCCATTTGACCATAAACAGAAATATCAATCTCAATCTTAAAATAATGAATCCTAACTAGTCATAAGTTGGCCTGTGATACTCCAATACTGAAACTATGTACTGTGCCAAAACAAAAGCATTCACATTGCTAAACTCACAAACTAGTATTTAGTCACTTAGCCATAATACCAACTTACCTCATAATTTGTAATATTTTAAATTTAAGAATTAATCTAAGTCTGCCTGAAATGCCTAGCCATGCTAGGTGTTCTAGTGGTACACTCTGTAATTATTATTTTACTACATGTAAACCACACAATAACCAAATTCTGTAGACTCAGCATTGTAATCCTTATAGAGAATAAACTTTGAATCTGAGTAGTTGAAATTTCTCCTTGTTGAAATTCATATTGTTTTGAGTGGCCCATTCAGAGATTTGGTTGATGTCCTCTTGGAGTCTTGCGATGTCTCCAATGGAGGTCACTGCCATGGTAATCCAGGTGTCATCCGCAAAGGAAGACACAGAGCTATAGCTTACATCTCTGTCTTTGTCAGAAATGAGGATGAGGAATAGAATAGGAGCAAGTTCTGTGCCTTGTGGAACAGAGCTTTTTACCGTGGCTGCCTGGGACTTTATTCTGTTTACTATTACTCTTTGTGTTCTTTTTGTCAGGAAGTTATAGATCTGTCTACCACTTTTCCTGTTATTCCTTTATCATGCATTTTGTGTGCTATTACACCATGGTCACACTTGTAGAAGGCTTTTGCAAAGTCTGTGTATACTACATCTGTATTTTGTTGATCCTCTACAGCATCCAGAACCTTGTCATAGTGGTCCAGTAGTTGAGACAGGCAGGAGCTACCTGCTCTAAACCCATGTTGCCCTGGGTTGTGTAATTGATGGGTATGTAGGTGGTTAGTGATCTTGTTTCTTGGAACCCTCTCAAAGATTTTTATGCTAGTGCTGTCAGTTTGCAGTTCTTTGTAATTGCTTTACTGCCACCTTTGTGGAGTGGGCTATGTGTTGTTTTTAGTGTGTGTGGGATGACCCCTGTGTCCATGCTCCCTCTCCATAGAATGCTGAAGGCATGCGATAGGGGCTTCTTGCATTTCTTGAGGAATATAGAGTTCCACAAGTCTGGGCCTGGGGCAAAGTGCACGGTGACAGTTTTTTTTCTTATTATGCAGTGTGTCCTGCAGGATTGTTTTATATAGTGCACACTTACCACACAGACCTATTCTCTCATGTCGGCCCAAATTTACTGGTCACAGCTTAATCTGAGTGAGCTGAGCTTGTGGCGACCAACAGTGGCTTCAAAGCCACCTTATCTTTTATGGACAATGTACAGTGTATGTGCATTTCTTTTATTCATTGGAACCATGGCTAGGGCTAAAAGTAAACAGGTTATAACAATAAATGGAGAAAAAGAAACTGGAATGACTTATGTAGCAATAGCACCACGAAACAGTAGTGGCAGGTTGGTGTGGCAATCCCAGAAATTTGAAATTATGCTAGCCGAAATTAGTGCCAGATTACTTATGGAAATGTATTAGTGATGGCCGACCTGTAAATACATATGATTCAGGGAAGGGAAGGGTTACTGTAATTCCTTGGATTCATGTATTAAGGTAGTCCCCATGAAGAGTTCTGTGTATAGATACTTAAGTTATTCCTAAAATTTATTACTGCAACAAAGAATAGTGAATTTGCAAGGTATATAAAACCACAATATTACTCAGATCTTTAATCAACATTTAATTAATGCAGATGATATTAAACACTTATACATCGTAAAACATTAAACTTAAGTGATGACTTTGTTAATGAAGGTAATAGTTGAGATACATCATTATCTTCTAGTGACTTTATTAATGAAGATGATAGTTGAAATACATCATTATCTTCAACTTCTTGTAGTAACTTAGTGAAAATGATAGTGGAGATACATCATTACCTTATCATCATTTAGTGACTTTATTAATAAGATGATAGTTGAAATACATCATTATCAGCTCATCATCTTGTAGTGATAGAACAAAGCATGTTGATCCTTGCATGACATTCACAACACTGATGATTGCCACAGCTCTCATTCATACATAACGAGGCCAACATACATTGCATACACTATACACTTAACAATATTTATTCAATAAACTGGAAGATATAACTTCTGCTCCTCTTCCTTTCTTGTAATTAAATTTTAAGCCTTAAATTCAAACCTTGAGGAAGTCAGAGTTAAGGTCTGAAGTAATCTTGACCCAACCAGACACTTTTCCTGTTTAAAATATTTAAAATTAAAAAATGTAATGCCATAATAAACATTAGTATCACTACATAGAGAAATATTTCGATCATTAATGCCAGTATCTTGAGCAATGATAGTTGTATTATTATTATGGGATGGGGAAGTGCTAAACCCGTACAAGTCATACAGTACTTAGGTTTGAACTAAGGAATAGGAGGATAGATCCACTTCCTTGGATCAAGAGGCCCTCTTGAGTTGAAAGACAAATTATAAACTGAAACATCATAACTGTATTAAAGATGCTTGACTGAAGAAGGTATCAGTATGTCTCTAGTTATTAAGAGGGAGAGATTTTTTTAGCATATTGACTGCCTTCTTACCGAGGCAGGATTACCCAAAAAAAGAGGAAACCCCCATTCATCATCATTCATTCAATCACTATCTTGCCAGAAGTGTGCTGACATCACATTTCAGGCAACCCACAGAACCAAAACATACACACAGTAAGCTTTCTCATAAAGCTCCTCCATGTAGTTTTTTGTAATTATGATTGAAGAGGTGCATCCAAAATTGAATAGCTTAGTTAACCCTTTGAGGGTCGACAGGCTCTCTTCGAAACTTGCTCTCAGGGTCGGCCAAATTTAAAAAAAAAATTATTTTTTCTTATGAAAAGATAGAGAATCTTTTCCCGATCATAATGACACCAAAAGTATGAAATTTGATGGAAAACTTGCGGAATTATGCTCTCGCGAAGTTAGCGGTCTCAACGATGTTTACGCATCGGCGATTTTGCCCACTTTGAGCCCTATTTTCGGCCAATTCCAATGTACTAGTCGACAAAAATCATAACTATTTCGCTAGAACTCGATTTTTTCTATCGAATGAGTATAAGAAACCACCCATTTACCAATTTCAACTATCTAATAAAGTGGTCAGAATTTAGCAATTTTGCCAATTTCACACAAATTTCAAAAGATGCCAATTTCCGAATAGGGTCCAGAATAAACAAAAAAGACATTCCTGGCACTAAAATAACAAGTTCTCTGTTCATTAGTCACATCCCCAGGCCCCTCTTATATTTCTTTGACTTTCCACTTTGAATTTTTCTTCTTACAAAAAATAGAAGATTTACTATTATACAGACTACTGCATTAGTGTAGAAATGGTATAAATAATATCAGCGCACTTGTGAAAGAATATTAGACTCACCAGTTGACATGTATTGGACGCTTGGCATGATTTGTTTACTTTTGAACTTTGATAAAAATCGAACATTTCTGCTACTTTGCGCTCAATTTCAAGGTACTTTTCATTGTAAAACCAGTCAAAATCATCTCAATTTCTGTAATATGTCTCCCATTCTATAAAATGAGACCAAGAAAACTAGAATACAACAATAAATACCATACGAAAATGCAGTGCAAAGTCGCTGTTTTATTCCAAAAACACGGTCCAAGTTTTTTTTTTCTCATTACGCACTGTGTGCTGCAGGATTTTTTTTATACTGTGCACACTGGCCACATAGACCCATTCTTTCATATGTAGGCCTACCAGCTTTCTCTCATTAGATTTGAGGGTGCTAGAATTTAGGCGTACTAGTACGTCAAAAACACTGGGTCGTAAGCCGTACTAGTACGACCAAAACCCTCGAAGGGTTAAGGACTGAGCCATGGAGGTGTTGACCCCCAAAACTCCCGTCTGGTAGGTAGGTACTGTGAAGGTCTTTTCACATGCTATTCGGTTGTGGACGTACTCTTTCAATCACATTTACAACCATGCTTTATACAATCACATTTACAATCATGCTTTATACAATCACATTTACAATTATGCTTTATACAATGACACTGTATAGAGAAGTTTACTGTACACCAATCATTTTGCTTAAGATGTCAGATAACTTTCAAAAGTACTTAAAATAGCATCAAAGCTCTTTAATAGAGGATTTACTTTCAAAATACTAAACATTATTTTTATATGTTGTGAAGGCAGTGTGACAAGGCAGTATATTTAAGCCACTCAGGGTGTAAGAGATTTAGTAAAAAACTAAAGATTCATAAAAATTTGAAGTATAATTTCAAGCATATAACGTAATGGCATTTAAGTTTTTCAACAAACTAGGTTCATATATTGAAAATTTGGACAGTCATGAAGATAAAGTCAAGTTGTTGAACAAGCTTTTGAGGAATATTTATCATGTCATAACTTATACAGAAACAAATGTTATTCCCAGTAGAGCTCTACATAAAGCAAAATGTTGTCCCAATGAAGCTATATATAAAGCTAAGTGTTGTACCATTGAAGCTCTACATAGTCAACTGTTGTACCAATGAATCTACACAGTACCAAATATTGTACCAATGAGGCTCTATGCAGAGCCAAGTGTTGTACCAGTGAAGCTCTACATAAAACTAAATGTTGTTCTCAATAGAGCTCTACATAAAGCTAAATGCTGTACCAATAAAACTAAACACACAACCAAATGTTGTACCAGTGAAGCTCTACCCAGAACTAAATGTACCAATAAAGCTCTACACAGAGCCAGATGTTGTACCAATGAATCTTTACACAAAGAGCCAACTATTGTTCTAATGAATAATTGTTCTAGAGCCTGTATCTTTGTCACCAGCATAACATTTTATCCCTCCACTATAATAACATACATTTGGAAGGCGGGGTAGGGGTCGGCCTAGGAAAGGCTGGAGGGAGAGGGTAAAGGAGGTTTTGTGTGCAAGGGGCTTGGACTTCCAGCAAGCATGTGTGAGTGTATTTGATAGGAGTGAATGCTGTTGGAGTGTGAGCAAAGTAACATTTATGAAGGGATTCAGGGAAACCAGCAGACCAAACTAGAGTTCTGGAGATGGGAAGTACAGTGTGTGCACTCTGAAGGAGGGGTGTTAATGTTGCAGTTTTATAAACTGTAGTGTAAAGCACCCCTCTGGCAAGACAGTGATGGAGTGAATGATGAAAGTTTTTTTTGGGGGGGCCACCCTGCCTTGGTGGGAATTGGCCAATATGTTAATATATAATATATATTTTCTAAGAGAGAAAAAGATGTCAGAGTCATGATTAAAAAATCTGCACATCACCCCATGGAAATAAGATGCAATTAAAGTCTTTGTATAGCCCACAGATAACTTCTGATTCAGGCTTTGGTATCAGTTATATGTACTCTAAAATCAGTTTCACATTAGACTCGGTAATATTGAAGAGCATAAAGTATGTACAGTGGTCCCTCGCTTTTCGTAGTTCTCGGCAATCGTAAATTTCAGAAATCATAGGGATATTTTCGTATAAACATGGGCTCGCTTTTCATAGGTTGACTCACGAGTCGTAGTTCGTCCGGGACACGTACCCACGGCGTGAGCCGTGGCGGCAGCCAGTCTGGCATTGTTTACCAGTGAGCGAAGGTCCCCTCACGTGCTCCAGCGAAATATTTCATAATATTCCATTTATTTTAGTGCTTGCAAGTACTAAATAAGCTACCATGGCTCCAAAGAAAGCTCCTAGTGCCAAGCCTGTGGTAAAGAAGGTGAGAAATACGATTGAATTTAAGAAAACCATCATTGAACAATATGAAAGTGGTACAAGAGTGGCCGAACTGGCCAGGATATATAAGAAACCCTACACAACCTTATGTTCCATAGTGGCCAAGAAAAAGGAAATCAAGGATGCTGTTGTTGCAAAGGGGGTAACTATGCTGACAAAAATGAGATCACCAGTACTCGAAGAGGTTGAGAAGTTATTATTGGTGTGGATAAATGAGAAACAATTAGCAGGAGATACTCTTATGACTTTGTTTATTTGTGAAAAGGCTAGGTATTTGCATGAAGATTTGGTAAAGAAATTGCCTGCAAATAGTGGTGAAGTGAGTGAATTTAAGGCCAGCAAAGGCTGGTTTGAGGAAATGGCAATGCCAGGACACAAGCCTATGAAAGACAGGCTGATGCTAATGTTCTGTGCTAATGCTAGTGGGGATTTCAAAGTGAAGCCATTACTAGTGTACCATTCTGAAAATCCCAGAGTGTTCAGGAAAAACAATGTTATGAAGAGTAAATTGTGTGTTTTGGAAATCTAATAGTAAGGCATGGGTCACGAGGGAAATTTTCGTCGAATGGTTCAATGAAGTGTTTGGCCCTAGTGTGAAGGAGTATCTCCTGGAAAAGAAATTGGATCTCAAGTGCCTGCTAGTAATGGACAATGCACCTGCTCATCCTCCAAACTTGGATGACCTAATTTTCGAGGAGTTTGGGTTCATCACAGTAAAGTTCTTGCCCCGAATACCACTCCTCTCCTCCAGCCCATGGACCAGCAGGTCATTGCAAACTTTAAAAAACTCTACACAAAAGCAATGTTTCACAGGTGCTTGACTGTGACCACAGACACTCACTTGACCCTCACTTGACACTTAAGCATCCTCCATTGCATAACCCTTATAGGTATGGCTTGGGAGGGAGTGACTACCAGGACTTTGAACTCTGCCTGGAGAAAATTGTGGCCAGATTGTGTTAACAAGAGGGATTTTGAAGGGTTTGGGACTGACCCTGATGAGCCTATGTCTGTTGTAAAATCAATTGTGGCACTGGGGAGTTCCATGGGGTTGGATGTGAGTTTGGAGGATGTGGAAGAATTGGTGGAAGACCACAACGAAGAGCTCCCCACTGAGGAGCTGCAAGAGCTTCAGCAGGAAGAGCAACAGATTGCAGCTCAGAATCTTGCTGCAGAGGAGGAGGAGGAGGAGAGATGGAAGAAGGTGCCTTCTTCAGAAATTAAAGAGATTTTTACTATGTGGGGTAAGATGGAAAGCTTTATGGAGAAATATCACCCTAACAAGGTTGTTGCAAGCCATGTTGGCAACATGTACAGTGACAAAGTTTTGGGCCATTTTAGGGAAGTGTTAAAGAGTCGCCAGAAACAGAGCTCTCTGGACAGTTATTTTGCGAGACAGGACTCCAGTGACTCTCAAGGTGGCCCATGTGGCATTAAGAAACAGAGAAGAGAAGCAACCCCAGAAAAGCAAATGGTACCTGAGGTGTTGATGGAAGGGGATTCCCCTTCCAAACTATAAACAATCCAATCTCTCTCCTCCTCCAGTCTCCCATACACTAAGAAGAATCTCCAATAAAGGTAAGTGTTATGCTGTTAATGTTTCATTCATCATTTCCCACTGTATTGTTTATGTATTACATGTATATTTCATGTAAAAAATGTTTGTTTTAATACTTCTGGGTGTCAGGAACAGATTAATTGTATTTACATTATTTCTTATGGGGAAAATCGATTCGCAAATCGTAAATTTCGTTTATAGTAGCTCCTCCAGGAACGGATTAATTACGAAAAACGAGGGACCACTGTAGTATAAAATATGATGAACAGGAATGCTCTAAGACTTATTAAATGTGTTTTCAGGTTCACTAAGCTGTTCTGTGTAGTGTGATTTCTTTTACAAATCCAATTTTGAAAAAAAAAATTCATCTGAACTTGAATAAGTTGTACTTTTTTTTTTTTTTTTTTTTTTTTTAAAAATGGTTTGACAAGGTTAAGGATCCCTAGCTTTATTGACAGCTATTTACAGGTTAAGGATTCCTAACTTTATTGGCAAGCTAAGAGCTGTTACCTACATCAGCTCATTTGAAAGCATTTTTATTGTTATGAGACATACAAGTAGGAAACAGGATGAAGTTGGAGCCATCTGTGGGCCAGCATTTTCATTTGATCAACTGACTATCTCGTTGACATCATTATCCTGTACGAATGTGTTCCATACTCGAGTCATCCTGGGTATGTATGATCTCAGATGGAGTGATGTTCTGGAGAAGGGTACAGCCAGAGTGAAGTTGCTGCTTTCTGCCCGTCTTGTGGCATAAAAGCTTGTTTCACGCTGTCCTTGAAGTGGATCCAAGTGTGGTATTTTGACAATATTGGCCTTGTACATAACAGTAAGGCCACCCACATCCCTCCTATGTTGAAGGCTCTGCTGAAATGACAGATCTATCCAGGATGGGTCCAGGCGAGAGATGAGACGTCTTGCTCTGTTCTCTACTCTGTCAAGCAGTCGCAGATGAGAGGGGGGGCAGGCAAACCAAGAAAGTGGAGCATACTCAAGGTGCGAGCGTACTTGTGCCTCGTACAGGATCTTGCAACCCCTACTGTCAAGCAGATGGGAGATACGGCGAAGTGCTGTAAGCTTCCTGGCTGCCTTGTTTGCAAGATTTACAACATGGTTCTTCATGGTTAGTTTGGAGTCAAATTTCACCCCAAGGATATCAACTTCTTCTCCAGGTGCCAACATCCTCCCATTCATCCTTACTACTGCACCAGCATTACCATCATGGTGCCTAGAGACGATCATCATTTGCGTTTTCTCAGGTGCAAATGTTACTTGCCATCTATTTCCCCAAGCTGATATAGCTCTCAGCTTGTGATTGATGTAGCTTAGAGCAGCTGGCATTTCTTCTCTTGGATAAGTGAATGTCAGTGTACAGTCGTCTGCATATGCATGTGATTCTGGGATGAGATGAAGAAGGTCGTTGAAGTAGACATTCCATAACAATGGACCCAGCACGCTTCCTTGTGGAACACTTGCCCCAATAGGATGTCTTGCTGATTCCGTTCCATTGAGAACTACACTTAGAGATCTACCATGAAGGTAGTCACTGAGGAGACATAGCGTAGAGCCTGCAATTCCCAGTGCTTGAAGTTTTGCTAAGAGGCCCTGGTGCCACACCCGGTCGAAAGCGCCAGCAATGTCCAGTGCTACCACACAGCTGACTTTGGATTCATCCAGTGACTGGTGCCACTTAGTGGAGAGGTTTAACAACAGATCAGCAGCAGAGTAACCTTTCCTGAAGTCATATTGATGATCACAAAGTAGTGAGTGGTAGTCAAAAAACTCTGTCATTTGTCTTGAGATTATTGTCTCAAGGATCTTACCAGTGATTGACAGGAGTGACACTGGTCTGTAGTTGCTGATTTCTGCTCTGCTCTTCTTTTTGTGAACAGGGACTACATTTGCCTCTTTCCATAGAGAGGGCCATTTACACTGTACTAGGCAGTGCTGAAAGATGCGAGTTAGAGGTGCTGCTAGCTGGTCTGCACATCTCAACAATCTTGGGCTCAACTTGTCTGGGCCCACAGCCTTTTCTTGGTCAAGCGATTTAAGTAGGAAATGCACCTCCTCCTGCCTTATTGTCACCACTGACAGTTTTGACACAGTTCTTGCAGCTAGCCAAGGAGGGTCCCTTGCTGGATCAGGAACTTGCATTTTGGTAGCAAAGTGTTCAGCAAAGAGGTCCGCCTTCTCTTGACTAGTAGAGGTGGTCCCATCCTGTCGATTTAGAGGTGGAATAAGTTCATCAGGCAGATAACCTTGTCTGTCCTTGACCAGGGACCACCAGGTTTTGGAGCCTACCCTACCTGATGCTAACTTTCTTTTAGTGTCCACCTCCCATTTAGCAATGGCCCACTTTTGAACATCACCCATATGCCTACAGGCTTGCATGTGCAAGTTCCTGTTATAGGTGGTAGGATGTCTCTTATACCTTTGCCATGCTTTGTACTTAGCAGTAGCAGCCTCTCTAAGGCCTTTCCATGATCTATTTAGTTTTGAATGTACTTTTTCAGTTGCATTTAAAAAAAAATGCATTATATAGAGGGACCTTAAGAGATCTGACTGTATCCCTGAAGGGGAGCCTGTAACTGGTCTGAATTGTTTTCATTTATAACCTGAATGTTTTATCTGATTGGCTTCAATTTTTCAGTAACGGTGTATGTACTGTAACTAGGGAAAGTTTTTATGTAACTACAGACATATGAAGGTGCCCTCTAGGCAATTTTTTTTTTTTTAGTCCATTCCCAATTTTATTTTCAGTGTGATAGCTCAAGAAATTCTTGTTTGATCAGCTTCAATATTTCATCATTATTTTATCCTACTTAGAAAGAAGGTTGAGATTATTATTGGAATGTATAGATGCCAATTTGTCAGTCATGTTTTTAAAATGGTGTACTTTTTTTCCTATAAAGTATCTTTACTATGCTTCTTCTACCCAGCTTCACTCTTTAACCCTTAAATGGTCCAAAGAGATCAACGTTCAGATTCGTAGTGCTACAAAAGTAGATCTACTTTTTTTTTACATATTTTCAAATATAACAAAAAAAAAGTAGGTAAGTTTTTTTTACACGTTTTCAAATGTAAAACAGAAAAGATCTACATTTTTTCCATACTTTCAGATGTTGAAAAAACGTATATATACGTTTGGACCATTTAAGGGTTAATGGCCGATAAATCTTATGGAGAAGATGGTGCCCTGTAAGTTCAGGTTTTGCAGATGAAAATTTTGTAATTTACTGACATAGTTAAACTTGGAATCATTGGATTCCTAGCTATAACAGGAGAATGCTGTCTCTAATTGGCTTCAAACTGTAAATTCTGGACAAGTTTAATTAGATGAACTTTTGGTTTCATCTTGAGCTATAAGTGCCAGGTTATCGAAGAAGCTGGAAATGTTGATGTACAGTAGCGCCGCAACATATGACTTTAATACGTTTCTGAAAATTCATCCTAAGTTGATTATTCGGTACTCAGAACCCATTCTTCCGTAGAAGTCCGTGTTATTGTGGAATAATGCATTCTGCATGTAATTTTTTTTTTCAAATTAATTTTTACTGTTTTTCATGTGATGTGAATTTTCCCTGGTTTTCATGCAATGTGTGAATGCCTCATCTGGTTTCTTTTAAGTCTTCAGCACTAATGTACAGTATTTCTGATTTTAATTTTTGTACAATAACTTGAGGATGCTACTTTTGATCAGCTTCAAACTTTGAATACTGGTGTATCCTACTTAGGAGGCTGGGATTATTAGTAAGCATGTGTCAGTTTGCCAAAGTACTTCACTAGCATCAAGCAACACCTGCACCACTTTGCTATTAGTGTCTTCATATTACCTTGCCTTTTGCCTTCCAAATGATCACCTAAGGGTTTAGCACCTACCCGATGAATATAACATTTATATTGTCCTGGTGAACCTATGTGTACCTGTATAGCTCAGTTTTGTTACTTCATAAACTACAACTTGGAAAAACCTTGGCCTCAATTCACCAAACACCACACTTAGGAGAGGGGACTTCATACTGTAGTGAGAGCCCCAAAGCTGGCTATACTGAAACAAAACTCAGGTGGATAATCAATATGAGGAGAAGAGAGGGGTGTTATGGGCTTAAAAACCCATGTAAGCTGTTGTTTCTAGTGGTAAGGCAGTAGTTGGGTTAGAATAATCCACCAGAAGTAGCACAGTTCAAATTACCTCTACTGATGCCCACACCACCATCTAAAGGGCCTGCCAGTGACTTCAGAAAAACTCATTGTAATGCCACACTTTTTCATGTTAGGATCAAGTACCCTTTGGGTAGACTAGTGAAGGGAGAACTGTTGTCACATAAGAGGTTTGAGGAGCAGCAGCACTGCTATAGTTGTTAAACTATAGCAGTTTGAGTTTTTGGTGACCTGTTCCAGATGCTGTATTGTGATTGTTCTTTGACCTGGACCTTTCATAAGTGTCTAAAGTATTTGTAGATGAAAGGATAGGATGGGAAGAAAGATGAATAAGGCCTTTCAGTCATTTATCAAGGCCATATACTGATAAAATAAGAATGCTAATGTGTGTGGTAGTTCTACATATTCATAGATGAAGTAGGGATAGAAAAGTAGGTGCTGTGAGACATGGCCGAGGTGTGGGAATAGGGTTATTTGGGGGTGGTATACACCTGTGTATCTACAGTACCTAGAATACAGATGTTAATTATGGTGTATATAAAGTATAATGTACATAAGGTTAATTGTCCTCATAAAAACTGCATCAAAATATTGAAAGCACAAGTGCATTCTTTGGCACATTAACAAGGTATATTTTTCTCAGTTATGTGATAATGGTATAAAATACCAACAAGTTGATGACTAAGACATGTACAACAGTGTCAGTAGACTGAAGAAGCCAAATACAGAGGCAGCAGGTGTAGTAGTGAAATGATGATGTAATCAGTCCATCAGCCTCGGAGAAAAAGTATTCGAGGTAGTCAGTCCCTCAGCCTAGAGAAGAGCTTACCTCCCATCATGGAGCTGAACTGTTCTCCAGGCTGAAGGACTGACCACTTCAAATACTTTTTCTCCAAGGTTGATGGACTGATTACATCATTGTTTCACTACTCCACCTTCTGCCTCTGTATTTGACTGAAGAAGCCTACTGTGTAGACAAAATGTGTAACTATAAAGATACCCAACTGTTGCACATGTGTCTTATTCATCTTCCTCAGTAAACATGTTACATAACAGTAACAATATTTGTTATAAACTAAGCTTTTTATTATAAAATAAGCTGTTACCAATTTATGAAAGTGTGAATACATATCTAGCACAAAAATAATACATGAGGTAATATTAGTGTTTGTGTGTTTTAACTGAAGTACCATATACACACATTAATCCTGATTACTAGTATATCATGTAACTGTAATTTGATGAAACAGTGAAAAATTATGAGATTATAATAAGATGCATTTATAAAATGCTAAACGTATAGAGCTTCATGACCTAGTTAAAATATTTATTACAATACAGTAGAACCCCCACATCCGCGGGGGTTACATTCCAAGGACCTGCCGTGGATAGTGGCGAACCTTACATATAAGCTGATTTTTTTATATACATACCTAGTATACAGGTTAATAAATTACACACAGTAAGGGGAGAATTATCACTTTTTAACTGATAGGAAGCATTTCACAGCTTCTCTTAGGCTTTGAAAACTTTCACCATCATTACTTTTGCACTCCGAGGCCATTATTAGGCAAAATTAAGGGTTATTTTCAGACAACATGTAAACTGCAGATACTGGACCCAAGGATACAGGGGTGCTACTGTAATAAATAAAATATTTACCAAACACAAATACAGAGGATCCTGTAGCACAGAGATCAGGCTCAGGCAAAGCCCAACTGTTTATAAATTGTTTAAGGAGCACTGGCAACTGAACCAGTCCTTACAAGTACTCAGTGCAAGTCTAGCTGTGTCAACTCAGCCCTAGTGTGTATTGCTCTCAATGTACAGGTGCAAGGGTGCTGGTTCAATGTCCAATATTCCTTCCATAATTTGTTACTGTCACCATGCAGCGAGATTCTCATCTCACAACTAGGATTGGCCCCAAATATACAGAGAACTAAAGGAACTCTGATACTATTAATTTCTAATTCCATTACTCTGCCAACTCTCTACTTCATATAACCTTTATACTATTTAACATTGTGAGTTATACACAAGATATGAGCACATGAGCTTCTTCCACTTATAAAATTGTATAAATAATTTTTTTCCTTCCCTTTTGAGCCAATATTAAGCAGAAAACACTTAAGACAATCTTGCATCCATTAAATAAGTAAAAATTATCCTTTTATTCTACACACACAAATATTACTCATAAGTTTCAACTACTAAATGATGCAAAAAATATATAGAGTATACCTGCACAGTGTGTGTTCCATCATCTTACAACTTAATTCATTCAAAATGCAATTAATGCATACATGTTGGACTATTACATACTGAAACCGAAAAAAACTAATGATAAATTAGACACATGTGCAACACTTGGTTATCTTTAATGAGGAAACGTTTCACCACATAGTAGCTTCATCAGTCCATACAAAGGAGAATGGTGAGGAACAGGAGGAGTTTAAGATAATCAGTCCCTCAGCCTTGAGTCGATGTGATCAGTCCTTCAATTCTGAAAAGGATACAGCATATGTGCGAAGAAGTGGCTTATATACTGTAGGCAGGAGAGTTGCAGCAGTCGTAGGTGTGATACCACCTACGACTGCTGCGCCACTTCTTCACACATATGCTGTATTCTTTTCAAGATTGATGGACTGATCACATTGACTCAAGGCTGAGGGACTGATTACCTCAACCTTCTCCTGTTCTTCACCATTCTCCTTTGTGTGGACTGATGAAGCCACTGTGTGCCAAATTATTATTATAATCAAAAAGAAGCGCTAAACCACAACGGCTATACAGCGCTGCAGGGCAGGAAGGAAGCGAGAGTACCAGGTGGCAAAAGGGAGATGGGTGAGTAATAGGTTACGGAGAACAGCGAGGCAGTGGATGGTGAAAGGGTAGAGGGCAGCAAGAGATTGAGGTAGAAAGGGCTGAGGGGAGTGCGAAAGGTATCATCAGAGTTTGTGGGGTAAATCAGTCATTTTCAAGAAGTCAATGAGAGAGTCAGGATTAAAGGAGGGTCCATCAGCAAGAAGGGAAGGCAAAGAGAGAGTAGTAGAGCAGAGACAACGTTGGATGTAAATTCTGCGTGCTCATTGATAGAGAGGGCAGTCTAATAGAATGTGGCTAATTGATACTGGAACTTGACACTGCTCACAGAGAGGAACAGGGTGCCTCTCCATGAGACACCCATGAGTAAGATGAGTGTGGCCAATGCAAAGGCCGGAGAGAGTAGTCTCCCAACCTCGGCACTGATGACAAGAAGACGGCCAGTAACCTATGCTCGGTTTAATAGAGTGAAGTTTGTTACCAAGCAGAGTTGACCAACGTTGTTGCCAACGGGTATGAAGGTGGGTAGCTATTACAGCAAAATAGTCCAGAAATGGAACACCTCTATATGAAATTGGTAGGTCATGTACTGCTGACCGCGCAGCAGTGTCTGCCTGTTCATTGCCCTGTACGTCAACATGACCAGGGACCCAACAAAAAACAATATCTTTATGCCTGGTAGAGATATAGTGTAGCCAAAGTTGGATACGGAGAACTAGGGGGTGAGGTGTATCAAATTTCCGTATAGCCTGTAGAGCACTAAGGGAGTCTGAGACTACCACAAATGATGACACAGGCATAGATGCGATACGAATAAGTGCTGCAAGAATGGCATACAATTCAGCAGTAAAAATGCTAGCCGAAGATAGTAAATGTCCTCACACGACGCTGTCCGGAAACACTGCTGCGAATCAGATGCAGTCAGAAGACTTAGAGCCATCTGTGTACACTGCGATGGCATGAGAATGAGAGTGGAAGTGGTCAAGAAAAAGAGAGCGGGAAGCCACCATAGGAAGTTGGGCTTTCGAGCAAGGGAGTGAGAAAGAGACCCGAACAACTGGAACTTCCCAGGGGGGTAGGGAAAAGTGAGATGCTACATGAACATATAAAGGTGGTAACTGGAGGGAAGACAAGAGTGAATGTAGGCGAAGAGAGAAGGGATGGAGCAAACAGGGGCGGCGAACAAATAATGTCTACTAATATCGGTGACCATTCTATAAATGGAAGGATTGCGGAGATCGTGAGAGCGTACATAGTAGCAGAGGCAATGGGCATCACAGAGATCAGACAAGGATGGAACATTCGCTTCTGCATAGAGGCTCTCAACAGGGGAAGAGCAAAAAGCACCAAGGCATAAACGTAATCCTTGGTGATGGATGGGGTTAAGGCTAGAGAGAGTAGCAGGAGAGGCCGCTGAATAGCTCTGGTCACCATAATCGATTTTCGATAAAATGAGGGCTGAATGTAGGCGAAGCAGAGTTCGACGATCAGCTCCCCATGAAAGATGAGCAAGGGTTTTAAGAAGGTTCAGCCGGCTGTGACAAGTTGCCTTCAGAGAGGTAATGTGAGGTTTCCAGGATAACCTACGGTCAAAGAGAAGGCCTAGAAACCTGACTGTGTCACGTTCAGGGATACGGGAGCCATAGAGGTACAAAGGATGATCGGAGATGACAGAGCGTCTAGTGAAAGTAATTTGGTGAGTTTTGGTACTGGAAAATTTAAACCCATGCGTGGTGGCCCAATTGGAAACACGGTCGACCGCATGCTGGAGAGAAACTGTAATGAGGCGACAGTCAGCGCCTGCACCAAAATGTTTCCTCATTAACCCTTTGAGGGTCGACAGGCCCTCTCCGAAACTCGTTCTCAGGGTCGGCCAAATTTAAAAAAAAAAATTATTTTCTCTTATGAAAGGATAGAGAATCTTTTTCTGATCATAAGGACACCAAAAGTTTGAAATTTGATGGAAAACTTACGGAATTATGCTCTTGCAAAGTTAGCGGTCTCGGTGATGTTTACGCATCGGCGATTTTGCCCACTTTGAGCCCCATTTTCGGCCAATTGCACTGTACTAGTCGACAAAACACATAAATATTTCGCTAGAACTCCATTTTTTCTATCGAATGGGTGCAAGAAACCACCCATTTATGAATTTCAACTATCCAGTACAGTGGTCAGAATTTAGCAATTTTGCCAATTTCACACAAATTTCAAAAGATGCCAATTTCCGAATAGGGTCCAGAATAAACAAGAAAGACATTCCTGGCACTAAAATGACATTTCCTCTGGTCATTAGTCACGTCTCAAGGCCCCTCTTATATTAATTTGCTTTCCACTTTGAATTTTTATTCTCACAAAAAATATAAGATTTAATGTTATGCAGACTACTGCATTAGTATAAAAAATGGTATAAATATTATTGGTGCACTTGAGAAAGAATATTAGACTCACCAGTTGATGTGTATTGCACGCTTGGCACGATTTGTTTACTTTTGAAATTTGGTAAAAATCGAACATTTCTGCTACTTTGAGCTCAATTTCAAGGTACCTTTCATTGTAAAACCAGACAAAATCATCTCAATTTCTGTAATATGTCTTCCATTCTATAAAGTGAGACCAAGAAATCTAGAATACAACAATAAATACCATACGAAAATACAGTGCAAAGTCGCTGTTTTATTCCAAAAAAATGGTAAAAGTTTTTTTTTCCTCATTATGCACTGTGTGCTGCAGGATTTTTTTTAGACTGTGCACACTGACCACATAGACCCATTCTTTCATATGAAGGCCTACCAGCTTTCTCCCACTAGATTTGAGGGCGCTAGAATTTAGGCGTACTAGTACGTCAAAAACCCTGGGTCGTAAGCCGTACTAGTACGTCCGAAACCCTCAAAGGGTTAATGATAACCAAGTGTTGCACATGTGTCTAATTTATCAATTTGTCAGTTCTCTGAACCATTCATCTACAAAACTAATGATTCACATCATTAGCCTTGTTCAACAGCATCCTGTGATGTACAATATAATCACACTCTAATCCTATGTTTGCGACAAAAGGTATGTATACTATGGATAGTCAGTCATTTGCTACACAGTTCTTCATATTTAAAAAATTATACAATATGCTAGTAACTCTTAATCTAAGAATTAAAATCTTGCCTCACAAAAAATTTAAAATATGTAACTTTCTTAACTGAGGATAAAGGACAAAACAGCTTACTTGATCACAGTGTTCAAATCTCTTAATGTATATATATAATGCTTGTAGTACTTGCCCCTCTAACTAGAAATTAACATTATCCTTAGGTATGCTTACGGAAAAAAAAAAAACATATCACTAAAGTACAAGTTCCTCGTAATATGTGTCAAATATTGTGATTAAATCTCGCTGGCAATGATATGTGACATTAGAGTGACAAGTACAGTACATGGTTGAGGTGTTGTGTGTTTCTTGTTACTGTACCTCAACACAACAATTGTTGCAAACTATGAGTGAAATACATTACAAATATATATCATGAAAAAAATTAGATGTCATCTTGAGCAAATTATATATGCAGCAAGCTCTTTTGAAATGCCACTGTTTTGGATTCCAAAGCTACCACTAAGAAAAATAAATGTAAAGTGACATAACCTCATTTTTCAAAATGTCTGATAAATACGTATATTAAATACTAAAGCATGGTTTAAGAGATTTAGAAAGCCATAAAAGTAAGTATTCTATGTAGATATTACTCCAATTTGATAATTTTAGTTTGAGGAAATTGTACAGCACACATTAAAAATAGTGTTACTTATATGGCATTTAAAAAATATAATATATACATATGAAACATTTAAGATGTAAACATTAAACAATCTTACATCCATATACATATATATGCACACATACCCTGTACAGTGGACCCCCGCATAACGATCACCTCCGAATGCGACCAATTATGTTTATCTGGAGATCTGGAGAGAGTTCCGGGGGTCAACGCCCCCGCGGCCCGGTCTGTGACCAGGCCTCCTTAGGTCAGTGTCCCAGGATGCGACCCACACCAGTCGACTAACACCCAGGTACCCATTTTACTGATGGGGAACATAGACAACAGGTGGAAAGAAACACGTCCAATGTTTCTACTCTGGCTGGGAATCGAACCCAGGCCCTCACCGTGTGAAGCGAGAGCGTTAACCACCACGTGGTGTTTGGGGCTCTGAAATGGACTAATCTACTTCACAATATTCCTTATGGGAACAAATTCGGTCAGTACTGGCACCTGAACATACTTCTGGAGTGAAAAAATATCGTTAACCGGGGGTCCACTGTATATATTTTGTCTATATATACAGTACTGTTTATATAATATATATACATTTACAATGTCAGTTTTTTAGAAAAACATACTATATTTTTAGTATACAGTTATAATCAGACAGCTGGTTGTTATCTCTTAACACTGAGAATTTTTGTAAGGTACAGTAGTTCAAAGCTTACTTCAATGTTGTACTTTGTCTATTCAAAGTCCTCTAATTTTCAAATTACACTGTTCCTTTTGTTCACAGTTTGCTCCAGAACTCTTTAGTCATTATTTAGGAAGCCAACGAGTTCTAGGTACACTGTGCAACACAGTTTTATCACTGAATGCTAACAGTAATATGTTCTTCAATAAATGGAAGGCATGGAAGTTTTCAACATTCATCGCATAAAGAATTCTAACACTGGTCTGAAAAACTATGTAAACAGAGTTCAAGAAGAAACTTGATGGCACTTTCAGGTCATATAATCACAGACTGTTCAGTCTTCCAAGAGCACAAGGAAGCATTATCACCAGAAATCGTCACACAATAAATTTCTTTTAGATCACAGTTATCGTGTATCAGACGTGAGAAACATTAATTTGGCTGATAGTATGCGATTCTCTTGACGATCTTGTAGAGGCAACTGACCTGGAGTGAGATGGAGACTGCTTTCTGTTTGAGCGTCCCCGCGATGAAGACCTCGTACAAGAGGCCGATCTCTTTCTAGACGTAGACCTTGCTCGAGATGTTGACCTCCTTTTAGATGATCTTCCCCGGGAGGATGACCTCTTGCGAGAAGTTGATCTTTTATGAGTAGGTGTTGTGGTCTGAGCGCTGAGTGGGACGGATGTTGGTGCACTTGAACAAGGTCCTGGTGCTTCATTCTGCTGATACAATAAATGAGAGGATAAAGACAAAAAAAAATTGCTTTTTCTCTCCATAACTATATTTAGATACTTTATTTCTTGATCTTAAGAGGAAGTCATAACAAAATAAAATGTTGGGAAAAGACAAAATGCAATCACTAGGGCATTTTATTGGAAACGTTTTGGTTCTGGGACCTCCAAGATCCAATAGAGTTTGATTTTTGTTTCAACAACCTTGTTGGTATCATGTACTATTTTTACTATAGTTTATTGCAGCAAAATTAAATTATATTACTGTTCACTTTCAAGAGTAATTTAGTAACTTACCTCATCAAAAGTAACTGTGTATACACAATCTGTGGCACTATTCACATTGGTAGGTTCTTTGCTTTCCATTCCAGCTTCAACATCTATGGTTCCTAAGGCACTATGAGTACTTACAGCATCACTAAAATCCTCAGAACATACAGATGATACTTCAATATCATTTTTGTTTGTATTATCACAAATATATCCGGAATTTTCAGCTTCGTTCACGGGCGTTCCTGTACATAAAATAGACAGTGTTACTGTAATACCAGACAGCAGTACAGTACAGATTCATGGAGTATACAAATAGTGTAGTGATTAGGAGAGAAAACAAATTTCAAGCATTTGTTTAAGATGTCTACCCCCTCAAGGGAGGTTCCTTGATGCTGGTGAGGGGCTCTTGATCTAGAGAATGGGATCTGTGCTCCAGTTCCCTCAATTAAGCCTGAATGCCTTCCATCATTCCCCCCCAGGCGCTGTATAATCCTATGGGTTTAGCGCTTCCCCATGATATTATTATAATCATGGTGGAGCACTAAACCCATAGGATTTCCCATGATTATAATAATAATAATTAAGATGTTTATTTCTACACAAAGTTGCCATAACTTCAAGCTTGTCCAAAGATCCTGCGACAACTTGCTGCAGAAAATGATGAATAATTGTCAGAAAAAGTGCTAACCCCAATAAAGGTGTTGAAATAGTATTTAACACTTTCACTGTCATGACCCCCAAAATTAAGTGTTGATAAGTATCATGATTTTTAAAAAAAAAAAATATTTTTGAAATGGTAGAGAATCTTTGTCTAAGGTAATGATGCCAAAAATTCAAAAATTTATGGAAGTGTGCAGGCACAAAATTGGCAATCTGATCAGTAGTTTCATACACTATAAGTCCTATTTTAAGTCAGTTCTACTGCTCAATTTAATCCAAATCCAAGTTATTTCATCAGCCTTCCATTCTACTGACTGAGCACAAGAAACTACCCATTCAGTTATCAGAACTATCCTATAAGTGCATAGAATTCTGTAATTTGGTGAATTTTACACAAAATTCAACAAATTCCAATTATAAAACAGTCCAAAATAAACACTGGAGGCACCAAAGCAACCTTACTTCAGTACATTAATCACATTCCAGGACTCTTATATAACACTCGCCCACCATCTGGAATCCATCACACACAAAAAAAATAATGTTTCATCTCCCGGATTAATAACCAAGAATGTTTAGCTATGATTTAGACCGTCCCAATACACTGAAGCAGACCTATTAAAAATCCATAAAACAGACTTGGAGGTAGGGGAAGCCCCCTACCCTTCTGCAAGATTTTTTTTTCAGGCAAAAAAATCTGAAATTTCTACCAATTTGAGGCTTATTTCAAGCTACTTTGCAGCACCAGCAACAGCCAATAAAACTATAAAAGCACCTCAAAGTCACTATTTTAAACCAAACACAAGGTCAGGGGTTTTGTTTTTCACATGCACTGCATTGCAAAGGTTGTTTTTATATGGTCTAGCCCAAAGTTTACCACTTGCAACATATTTGAGGGCACTGAGATTAAGACTTAGATTTATATGAGCACTGTCTCCCACATAGATGTATGTGGGAGATAGTGAAAAAGTTAATTTTAAACCAGTACAAAAAAAAAAAAGAGAGAAAAGGGACAGAATGCTTCAAAAGCTGTGGACTGTCTCCTTTCTTGAGCTAAACACTAATTATAGTGTAAACATGTAATAAATGGTCTTAACTTTAATTCTGTTTACAATTGCATACATGTATTTCTCTGTAAAGGATCCACTACTGTTCAAGACTCTATGAACATAGGCAAACCTTGATGCCTTCTCACTGAAATTCCTTACTCTCACTATGAAACAAGATCTTAATGCTCAACCCTTTCTTTCTTCCAGGAATGTGCCTTTTCAACATGAAATGTGATCTTAATTCTCAACTCTTTTCCCTCTTCAAGGGGTGTCTCATGCCTTTGGAAAGGGACTCTTGATCCTAGGAACTGGACCTTGTCTCTCCTTCCTAGGACTGACTCCAAAGACTACCCTCCCCCTCCCCCAACCTCTCCATTTGACTTAAAAACAATGTCTGCATGACCCTTTCTGGTTTAGTGCATTTTGTAATTTTTTTTTTTTCAACAAGTTGGCCGTCTCCCAACAAGGCAGGGTGACCCAAAAAAGAAAGAAAATCCCCAAAAAGAAAATACTTTCATCATCATTCAACACTTTCACCACACTCACACATTATCACTGTTTTTGCAGAGGTGCTCAGAATACAACAATTTAGAAGCATATAAAGATACACAACATATCCCTCCAAACTGCCAATATCCCAAACCCCTCCTTTAAAGTGCAGGCATTGTACTTCCCATTTCCAGGACTCAAGTCCGACTATATGAAAATAACCGGTTTCCCTGAATCCCTTCACTAAATATTACCCTGCTCACACTCCAACAGATCGTCAGGTCACAAGTACCATTCGTCTCCATTCACTCCTATCTAACGTGCTCATGCACGCTTGCTGGAAGTCCAAGCCCCTCGCCCACAAAACCTCCTTTACCCCCTCTCTCCAACCCTTTCGAGGACGACCCCTACCCTGCCTTCCTTCCCCTACAGATTTACAGTGGAACCTCAAAAATCGAACTTACTCCGTTCCAGGAGCTAGTTCTAAATTCAAAAAGTCTGAAATTCGAAGCAATATTTCCCGTAAGAAATAATGGAAATACAATTAATCCGTTCCAGAAACCCCAAAAATATTCACACAAAAAATACATTTTATAGAGATTAATTACCACATTAATTACTTAATTAATTACCACATGAAATATACATTTTCCTACACACAAAGAGAAGGATACATGCACAATAGTAGAGTAGTACATGCACAGTATATATTGTGCATGTACTACTCTACTAAATGAAGAATAAATGACATTTACCTTTATTGAAGATGCAGCAATGACTGATGAGACACTGTGTCCTGGGAGTGCCTTTTCCTCCTGAGTACTGTAGGTCCTGTTTGGCATTTTCTTCCAGAACAGGCCTTATCACACTGTGTATGCCACTACGATTCTTAAATCTCTCAAACCAACCTTTGCTGGCTTTAAATTCACCAATATGAGCACTAGTTCCAGGCGTTTTTCCCTGTTCACCTGGGTGTTAGTCGACTGGTGTGGGTTGCATCCTGGGAGACAAGATTAAGGACCCCAATGGAAATAAGTTAGACAGTCTTCGATGACACTGACCCCTCTGGGGTTAATTGTTTCTTGGTATTCTCAATAAGCCACACCAACAACGGTGCTACAGCAGCAGCAGCAGCAGCTGACAGTGCTACAGCAGCAGCAGCAGCTGACAGTGCTACAGCAGCAGCAGCTGACAGTGCAGCAGCAGCAGCAGCTGACAGTGCTACAGCAGCAGCAGACAATGCTACAGCTGCAGCAGACAATGCTACAGCAGCAGCAGACGGTACTACAACAGCAGCAGCAGCAGCAGCTGACGGTGGTACAGCAGCAGCAGCAGCTGACAGTGCTACAGCAGCAGCAGCAGCTGACAGTGCTACAGCAGCAGCAGCAGCTGACAGTGCAGCAGCAGCAGCAGCAGCAGATGGTACTACAGCAGCAGCAGCAGCTGACAGTGGTACAGCAGCAGCAGCAGCTGACAGTGCTACAGCAGCAGCAGCAGCTGACAGTGCTACAGCAGCAGTAGCAGCTGACAGTGCAGCAGCAGCAACAGCTGATGGTGGTACAGCAGCAGCAGCAGCTGACGGTGCTACAGCAGCAGCAGCAGCTGACAGTGCTACAGCAGCAGCAGCAGCAGCAGTTGACCATGGTACCACAGTATTTCGATAATATTTCTCACCCTTTTTACCACAGGGTTGGCACTAGAAGCTTTCTTGGGGCCCATGGTCACTTATTTTGCAGATAAAATCACCAAAAACACTGTAATAATACGAAATGTTACGATTGTATGCTTGGATGTTACCGCGGAGGCTGGCTTGTAAACAATGCCACCGGCGGAACATGTGAGGCTGGCTCAGGCCGCACATTAGACGCCTCTCAGACGAATAGTGTTGAGCGGGTTTTTTAGCGGTATGCGAGGCAAAATCTTAGCGATAAAATGTATCGGTATGCGGATTTAACGTTATGTGATGCCAACAGTATGCGGGGGTCCACTGTAATCGTAAAATGCGTGAATGAGAGCGCAGGTTAGTGTTCACTCAAGCATAAACAAAGCTAGACTGCTCACGGCGCCTGCGTAGGGACGCAGACAGAGCGGGCGGCAGACAGGTCCCGTACCCGGCGGTCCAAAAATAGGGGCGCGTTCGATAATAGGGACACAGTATGTCCGAAAAAATGGCCCTATTTTCGAAGCGTTCGATATGTGATACGTTCGATTTTTGAGGTTCCACTGTATATGCTTACCATGTCATTCTACTTTGATCCATTCTCTCTAAATGACCAAACCACCTCAACAACCCCTCTTCTGCCCTCTGACTAATACATTTATTAACTCCACACCTTTTCCTAATTTCCACACTCCGAATTTTCTGCATAATATTTACACCACACATTGCCCTTAGACAGGACATCTCCACTGCCTCCAACCGTCTCCTCGCTGCTGCATTTACCACCCAAGCTTCACACCCATATAAGAGTGTTGGTACTACTATAATTCCATACATTCCCTTCTTTGCCTCCATAGATAACATTTTTTGACTCCACTCACCTTTTTTCTCTCATCAATTCTATGATTAACCTCATCCTTCATAAATCCATCCGCCGACACGTCAACTCCCAAGTATCTGAAAACATTCACTTCTTCCATACTCCTCCTCCCCAATTTGATATCCAATTTTTCTTTATCTAAATCATTTGATACCCTCATCACCTTACTCTTTTCTATGTTCACTTTCAACTTTCTACCTTTACACACATTCCCAAACTCATCCACTAACCTTTGCATTTTTTCTTTAGAATCTCCCATAAGCACAGTATCATCAGCAAAAAGTAACTGTGTCAATTCCCATTTTGAATTTGATTCCCCATAATTTAATCCCACCCCTCTCCCGAACACCCTAGCATTTACTTCTTTTACAACCCCATCTATAAATATATTAAACAACCATGGTGACATTACACATCCCTGTCTAAGACCTACTTTTACCGGGAAGTAGTCTCCCTCTCTTCTACACACTCTAACCTGAGCCTCACTATCCTCATAAAAACTCTTTACAGCATTTAGTAACTTACCACCTATTCCATATACTACTTGCAACATCTGCCACATTGCTTCTCTATCCACTCTTATCATATGCCTTTTCTAAATCCATAAATGCAATAAAAACTTCCCTACTTTTATCTAAATACTGTTCACATATATGCTTCTATGTAAACACTTGATCTACACATCCCCTACCCACTCTGAAACCTCCTTGCTCATCCACAATCCTACATTCTGTCTTACCTCTAATTCTTTCAATTATAACCCTACCGTACACTTTTCCTGGTATACTCAGTAAACTTATTCCTCTATAATTTTTACAATCTCTTTTGTCCCCTTTCTCTTTATATAAAGGGACTATACATGCTCTCTGCCAATCCCTAGGTACCTTCCCCTCTTTCATACATTTATTAAACAAAAGTACCAACCACTCCAACACTATATCCCCCCTTGCTTTTAACATTTCTGTCATGATTCCATCATTTCCAGCTGCTTTACCCCCTTTCATTCTACGTAATGCCTCACATACCTCCCCCACACTTACATTCTGCTCTTCTTCACTCCTAAAAGATGGTATACCTCCCTGACCAGTGCATGAAATTACCGCCTCCCTTTCTTCCTTAACATTTAAAAGTTCCTCAAAATATTCTCGCCATCTACCTAATACCTCCATCTCCCCATCTGCTAACTCCCCTACTCTGTTTTTAACTGACAAATCCATACTTTCCCTAGGCTTTCTTAACTTGTTTAACTCACTCCAAAATTTTTTCTTATTTTCATTAAAATTTCTTGACAGTGCCTCTCCCACTCTATCATCTGCTCTCCTTTTGTACTCTCTCACCACTCTCTTCACCTTTCTTTTACTCTCCATATACTCTGCTCTTCTTATAACACTTCTGCTTTGTAAAAACCTCTCATAAGCTACCTTTTCTCTTTTATCACACCCTTTACTTCATCATTCCACCAATCACTCCTCTTTCCTCCTGCCCCCACCCTCCTATAACCACAAACTTCTGCCCCACATTCTAATACTGCATTTTTAAAACTATTCCAACCTTCTTCAACCCCCCCACTACTCATCTTTGCACTAGCCCACCTTTCTACCAATAGTCGCTTATATCTCACCCGAACTTCCTCCTCCCTCAGTTTATACACTTTCACCTCCCTCTTACTTGTTGTTGCCACCTTCCCCTTTTCCCATCTACCTCTTACTCTAACTGTAGTTACAACTAAATAATGATCCGATATATCAGTTGCCCCTCTATAGACATGAACATCCTGGAGCCTACCCATCAACCTTTTATCCACCAATACATAATCTAACAAACTACTTTCATTACGTGCTACATCATACCTTGTATATTTATTTATCCTCTTTTTCATAAAATATGTATTACTTATAACCAAATCTCTTTCTACACATAGCTCAATTAAAGGCTCCCCATTTACATTTACCCCTGGCACTCCAAATTTACCTACTACTCCCTCCATAACATTTTTACCCACTTTAGCATTGAAATCCCCAACCACCATTACTCTCACACTTGATTCAAAACTCCCCACACATTCACTCAACATTTCCCAAAATCTCTCTCTCTCCTCTACACGTCTCTCTTCTCTAGGTGCATACACACTTATTATAACCCACTTTTCACATCCAATCTTTATTTTACTCCACATAATCCTTGAATTAATACATTTATAGTCCCTCTTTTCCTGCCATAGCTTATCCTTCAACATTATTGCTACTCCTTCTTTAGCTCTAACTCTATTCCAAACCCTTGACCTAATCCCATTTATTCCTTTCCATTGAAACTCTCCCACCCCCTTCAGCTTTGTTTCACTTAAAGCCAGGACATCCAGCTTCTTCTCATTCATAACATATCCACAATCATCTCTTTTCTTATCATTTGCACAACATCCACGCACATTCAGACTTCCCACTTTGACAATTTTCTTCTTCTTATTCTTTTTAGTAATCTTTACAGGAAAAGGGGTTACTAGCCCATTGTTCCCGGCATTTTAGTTGACTTTTACAACACGCATGGCTTACAGAGGAAAGATTCTTATTCTACTTCCCCATGGGTATAAAAGGAAAAGTAATAAGACCAAGAACTATTAAGATAAAATCAAAGAAAACTCAGATGAGTGTGTATAAATAAACGTGTACATGTATGTGTAGTGTGACCTAAGTGTTAGTAGAAGTAGCAAGACATACCTGTAATCTTGCATATTTATGAGACAGACAAAAGACACCAGCAATCCTACCATCATGTAAAACAATTACAGGCTTTCGTTTTACACTCACTTGGCAGGACGGTAGTACCTCCCTGGGTGGTTGCTATCTACCAACCTACTACATACAGTAATGTCTCTCACAAGCTTCTCTATATAATGCAATTTTTCATAAATGCAATTGAAAAAGTACATCCAAAATAGAATGGCTCATGGAAAGGCCTTCTTAGCACATGTTATTCAATTTTTGAAGCACTTTTTCAATCTTATTTACAAAAAATTTCTATATACAGCCTCTCCTCACTTAACAACAGAGTTCCATTCCTAAGACCACATTGGTAAACGAATTCATCGCTAAGTGAGGAGCATATTATAATGGTAGCTGGTTTGTGTCAACTATCTTTGATATTGTTTTAATGTCACCTTTGCACCATTTATAACATTTCTGGTATATTTTTAAACATTTATACAGTAGTGTACTGTATATTTTAATAAACAGAATGGAAATCAGCTCTAATATACGTTATTTAGGCATGCATACTGGTGAGAGAGCCCATCGTAAGTCCGAGGTGTCAGTAAACGAGTACGTAACTAAGTGAGAAGAGGCTGTATACAGGAACTTTATGATAGCTCACTGCAATAATTACTGTAATACCCAACTTATGATCTTATTAAGTTATAAAATAATTAATAAAATATTTGTTACCTTTACCTGTATCTAACTGAGGTGTTGGAGGATTTGATGATTGTGTCATCGGTGACGATGGAGCAACCTGACTAGAATGTGAGAGTCTCGAAAAAGGTGAGGTTCGAGTTCTTGCTGAGCTAATCACTGAAAATATACTTGATGAAGTAGCAGCACTTTGTGGCTGATGGACGGGTGAGATGGGAGTATCAGGGACAGGAGACCCTGACCAAGCTTCACATGCTGCGTTCACATTTGACGCCTCAGCTTGTGCCACAACCATACCCTGAAGTAGGTGAAGCATTGCTATTTAGGAGCCATGAAAATGTTTAAGTTACATCACACTGAAGTAGGAATAGTTAAGACTGTACCTATCTACAAGAAATTACACTGTAAATGAAGCTCCAACAATCTGCAAGAATTCTTAAGAACTCTATATCAAAATGTCATTGTTGAGAGAAAACCCCCACACATGAGAGAGTGCTGATTTTGGCCTCCACTAAGGTCATCTTCAGCATATACAAAAAAAGTGAATAGGGAACATGTTTATATAGGTAAAGGAGGGTTGACACTTTGGGTAAGGGGTTATGTCAACTGATCTAGCATGCTTCCTCTTTCTTAGATCCGAACTGATTGCCTCCCATTTCCCCCATGAGCTGTATGGCCCAATACCCAGCCCCAAGAACTACAATCTATACTCATACTAACACACTTTTCCTGTATAAATGGGCTCCCTGCTTCTTTTATAGCCTACTGGAGAGAACCTTAGTTATAAGTCGAAACATATGGCCAATCTGTTTCATGTAGTTTAATTAACTTGTGGGTTTTCTCAGCCTAACCAGGAACCCCGATTTCAATAACTTAAACAAAAAAATGTTGACTGTTTAATGAGTATGTTTCTTCTTAAATTTGGCAAACCATGAAAGATAATTGATGAACAAAAAGTCCCTTGTAAATTTGATGATCTGAAGCTACGTTAATCTGGATATGAAAGAAGCATAAAGTACCCATTTAATAATAAGAGATGTGTATGTGTGAGTACAGTGATAGCTGGAGTTTCTGAGCATGGGTCAGTATGCCTACTGCAGTGCTCAACTTTTGTTTCACTGCAGGTAAGACTACTGTGTTGTTCCTTTTAAGTGAGTGAGTAAGTGTAAGTGTAAGAGAGAGAGAGAGAGAGAGAGAGAGAGAGAGAGAGAGAGAGAGAGAGAGAGTGTGTGGGGGGGGGGTGGAAAGAAAGAGGTTTATGAAGGCAAAAGGGGAATGTACCAGGGTGTGAGGCATGGGCTTTGAACACTGCAGCAAAAAGTTGGAGAAAGTGAAAATGTTATGCTTGAGTACAATGTGTAGTATAAATATAATGTAAAGAATTCAGAGTGAGGAGAGTTTGTTGAGTTGGTTTGGGTATTTAGAGAGGATGAAGCAGAACTAGATGACCAAGAGAGTGTATAAATCTGGGGTGGAAGGAAGAAGGGGTAGGAGTCATCCCAGAAAAGAGGGAGGGGGGGGTTAAAGTTTTGAGTGCTAAGGGCTTGAACCTCTAACATGCTTGGATGAGCGTGTTCAGTACGATAAAGTGGAGGAAAGTGGTTTTTATGGCTTGACATGCTGTTGGAGTGTGAATAAGGTACTGTAACAATTATGAAGGGAAACAGGTTACCTGGACTTGAATCTTGGTGGTGGTAAGTATAGTGCCTGCATTCTGAAGGAGGGGTGATGATGATGTAGTTCAGGTCATTTGAATTGTGATATCTGCACATCTCTGGCAAAACAGCTATTGAATGAGTAATAGTGATTTTTTTTAGGGTGGGGAATCACTCTAGTGTGTGATGCCCGGTGTGATCACTTACACATACACACGACCCCTGCAGCCACAATTTGGCGAGTACACACACACACAAAATACAGAGGTCGCAACAAGACTAGTCCCTGAGCTAAGGGTGTATGTCCTATGAGGAGAGGTTAAGGGAAATTGACCTGACAACACTGGAGGACAGGATAGGGGGGGGGGGGATATGATAATGACATAAAATACTGAGAGGAATCAACAAGGTGTACAGAGACAGGATGTTCCAGAGATGGGACAGCAACTAGGAGTCACAATTGGAAGCTGAGGACTCAGGTGAGTCATAGGGATGTTAGGAAGTATTTCTTCAGTCATAAGAGTTGTCAGGAAGTGGAATAGTCTGGAAAGTGATGTAGTGGAGGCAGGATCCATACATAGCTTTAAGAAGAGGTATGATAAAGCTCATGGAGCAGGAAGAGTGACCTAGTAATGACCAGTGAAAAGGCAAGGTCAGGAACTGTGAATTGACCCCAGCAACCACAATTAGGTGAGTACAAATACACACACTCCTGAGGCCACTTTAATATGCTGTTAACAGTACGTCCTCTCTATTTTTATTACTAAGTAATTCTCGTGAAGAAATAGTTGAATGCTGCATCTAATGATGATGTCTCACCTGGAATAATAATGATGCTGAAGGTGTGTTTAGTGTGTATGTTGTTACTCAGCTTGGTCAGTAGCTCAGTGGCAGACCGTTCTGCTCACGGCTGAAAGTACCCGGGTTCGATTCCCAGGTAGGTTATGCCGTATATACAAGTCTCCTTACACTTCCTGCCCATATTCACCTAGAAGTGAACAGATACTTGGATCAATACACAAATAGCCCACACATAAGAAAGAGAAACGTTCTAAGATTTTTCTCTGTGTGCGGGTTATCTATATATTGTTCCTGTCACGGTATTGTACCTTGTTCTTTTAGATATTTGGATGTTAGTAGACTTTTGTGCGTCGCATCCTAGAAGAGGACACATGGAAATAATCTCCGGTATTTACCTTTATTGGGTTACCCTTAGCTAATAATCCTAAAAAGGGGTCTTGTAGATAGGTAGTGGAGTGACTGACCTGAGAGTCAGGAGTGGTGTGAGGATTAGCAGGTGCAGGAGGCGGTGTTGGGAGCCTTGCCTCTGCCTCTCCACCAGAGGTGTCGTCCAGTACATCCACCTGCAGCACACTTTCTTCACTGTCACTTAGCTGCAAGTATACACTCCATGAAGCTCTTAAACTGATAAACCGTTTTAAATTATCATTACACTCATAACTAAGCGTTTTAAAGGTATTGTATATTATCACTATTTCAATAATCTGTCAACATCAATATTCCTTGTACTGTAGTTCTTGTAAAATATAAAGTATAACTTTTGACGTTATCAATATAGTCTTACACTGCTAATTTTCAACTGATGACACTTATTCTCTCCAGTCCAATAAATATATGTAAATTAATTTAGCACCTACTAGGGCCCGTGTGTTTTACAAGCACGTATACTTTGGTTGACCTTAGACAAGCTGAGTATGGTTAAGCAATATTAAATGACACTATGCTTAGCAATGTTCTGTTAGAAGGATGCTAAATTTGTTTTGGTACAAAGTTAAAATCTTGCCTACCATGTGAATTCACTTAAGTATACCTACTAATGTGTATGAGGAAATTGTTCATGCTGTGTGCGTAACTTATTGCAACACTGACACCTTGCACAGTATAAAATATACTGCTGAAGCAAACACAGTGGTTCAATATTTAGGCATGGAGAACACGCATATGCAGAAATATGTAATAGAAATGTTTAGCGTAAGGTTACGGAAACTGAGTACAGAGAAGCTCTAGGCATGACAGTACTCATGAAACAACGTAAGTCCAGCTACTAAGATAGACTGAGTATAAATAAGCTCTAAGGCATGACAGAACTCATGAAATTACGGAAGTCCAGTTACTAACTAGGATAGACGGAGTACAAAGAAACTAGGCATGGTAGTACTCATGTCAGATACAACAGATACAACACAGGAGACTCAACAATGTTCTCAAAAGACTGTCTACCCGAGTAAGTCAGCAGATCCACAAGAAATACACATCAAAACTCCCACTGAGTATACGCATTAAAAAAAACAAAAAAACTAGAGCCACGTGTGTCATACAACGCTGCATAACAAAGCAAGAACCACGTGGGTCATACAGAGATGCATAACAAAGCTAGCAGATCCACGTGGGTCATACAGCGCTGCATAACAAGGGTGTTGACGTTAGGGAGAAGAGATACGGAGGATGCACAAAAGTGATAAGGAGGAAGATATAGTTAATGCAACATGTTACTTCTTGTAGATTCCAGAGGTCATCGCCCTCACCAGAGG